>NC_134769.1:1851000-2159500 GCF_050436995.1 Anticarsia gemmatalis
ATAGGGATGGGTTAGTACCTGAGTGCTTCAGGCATATCGTTGGTCTTCCTGTAGACGCGCATCATTTGTATGAACGAGTTGAACGACACTTTATCGTTGTAGAATATTAACACATCTTCGCCTGCGTTCACCATCTGTGAATAAAAAGTATGATTTATTAATAACATACAAGTTATGGCAATTTTAATAATTATTTATCGGCTTGCCCTACTATGGTTCGGGTACTCGGTATCTGATAAATACAAGCAATACACAACTAAACTACTTACGAATATACATACATAAGTACATCACGCCTATAACAGGCGTGACCCGTAGGAGTCGGTAGAGATGTTTGCCATTAATAAAGTTAATCTTGTATGTAATAGGGGACGAGCTTATTGCCATATACCGGGCATGTTACCTAACTGCGGGCATCAAGAATTATTTGATTTACACTAGAAAAGTCCATTAGCATCTAACCCAACCCGAGACCCCAAGATCAGTCGTATACGCTACCGAAGTTGCAACAAATTATAGTTTGTGTGTCGACTACTGTTTAACATTTGAATATATTGTTGTATTACGTGTTGGACAGTGTGGCTAACCTCCTGCATGACGAGGTCCTGGCTGCGGCGGATGTACTGCGTGTCGGCGTGCACGATGGTCTGCAGGAAGTGCAGGTACTCGGGGCGGCGGCCGCGGGACTCGATGCAGTGCACGAAGTGCGCCACCACCTTCTCGTTGCCCTCGTGGCTGCACAGCGCCGCGTTGTCGCGGAATATCGCGCACACCGTCTGTGCTTCACGGATCTGTACAAAAACAAATATTAACAAACCAGCTCTTACCCGCGACTTCGTCCACCACCTGAATTTTTCTAATCATAATCATTTATTTGCGATAATGTGTAATACAATGCTCTAATAATTTAATTCAGTTTCAACATATATTTTCCATGAGAATGCGTCATTTTCCCGGGGTATAAAGTAACCTGTCCTTTTTCGGGTATCAAAATATCTCCATACCAAATTTCATGCAAATTGGTTTAGTAGTTTAGGCGTGATTGAGTCACAGACAGAGTTACTTTCACATTTATAATATTAGTATGGATAAGTTCCGTACCTAAAGGTTAAAAACGGAACCCTGTTACTAAGCATCCGTTGTCTATCCGCCATAAAGGCTGTAACTCATAAACCGTAATATCTAGGAAGCTGACATTTTCACAAATTATGTATTTCCGTCAACAATTTAAAATTTAAAAAAAAAACATATAAAATTAAGGGGGGTCCCGAAAATGAATCGCCAAATGTGTTCCCAAGCGCAAAACTCAAGAACGGCTCAATCAACTCAACTAATTGTTTCTGTGAAATTGTGATTAAGACATGGGAAGGTTTTTATGAAAAGAAAAAACAAGCAAAATGCAAAGAAAATTCGTGAGCGCCCGTAGCCAGTTGCGTTCATCGGTCAATAAACGATTTTTAGGTAAAACAACCCTTAGTGCAATCGTTCCATAGAGGGATGGTCGCAGTGGTATTTAAACTGAGCGTCTCCGTGCTTCAAAGGGCACGCAAAAAGTTAGTCCCGGTTGTTATATCCTATGATGACGTAAAGCCACATGAAATTGGTTCGGACACTTTGAACAACTTTGACACCAGGTTGACCACTAACCATACGATAAGAAGATGGATGGCCGCAGTGGTATTAAAACTGGGCGTCTCCGTGCTTCAAAGAGCACGCAAAAAGTTGGTGCCGGTTGTTATATACTACGATAACAGTCGTTAAGCCACGTCAAAGGCAGTTTGAACAACTTTGACACTAGGTTAACCACTAACCATGCGATAATTATTTTATGTTTTTTTAATTCTGTTGGTTTAAATGTTACTTTAATTTTCAGTTTTGTTGTTGATATTTGTTACTTTCTTTAAATGCACTGATTATTGTTTCTTTAGTTATTTAAGTATGTCATGTTAGTCAGTAAGAGCGCATTTAAACTGATAAGTTTGGCGAGTATAAATAATACAGTTAATAGATTAAGGTAAATTGTAAAAGTACAATAAATAAATAAATAAGAAGAAGTAGCAAGTAGATGATAAATATCTTACCCCAGCATTAAGGAACAGGTCGAGTTGTTTGTGCAGTATAGCCTGGTTCTGCTGGTTGCCGTGGCAGAAGTGCTGCAAGAACTCGTGTGCCAGCGCCAGCAGCTCGTCCATGGCTGCGTCGTCTTCATCATGAGGGACCTGGACAGTACAGTTGGATAACCATTCGCTAGACAGACATAGATTTATTGCATCGTAAAAACTGTGTACATAAGTTGTTACAATATAACACGACGTCGTATCGACGTATATCGAGACGTCCATAGCCAGTTGCGCTCACCGTTCGGTAAACGATCTGTGGGTTTAGCAATCGTTGGCGCGGTCATTCTATAGATGAGTGACCGCATAGTGGTATTTGAACTAGGCGTCTCCGTGCTTCGGAGGGCACGTAAAAAGTCGGTCCCGGTTGTTGTCAATTAAGATAACAGTCGTTAAGTCACGTCAAAGCCCTTTCGGGCGACTTGAACAACTTTGACACTAGGTTGACCACTAACCATACGATGAGAGAGAGAGAGAGAGAGAGAGAATATAACAATAGTTTCAACAGCTATATACCAGTTTCGGGTGTTGCAAATTTTAAGGGTACATTTACTTATACCTACTTATTATATATATCTTATTAAACTATTTATCTATTTATTTATTTATTTTCTCTTTCCACACAAGTCAAAATACTATTTTTTAACCCATTACTATCTCAATACCAAAAGGTGGATGGGGTTAGGCCTCAAATCCATTGAAGGGTTTAAAACCTTAATATTGCACACTCATATATTTATCATTCATAATAGGTTTCCGTTCATCGGGTAAAATGGAACTAAGACTCCGTTGTCTGTCTGTCTGTCTAGAAGCTGTATCATTTCGTGAACCGTGAAAGTATTTATTTAATCTCACCTGTAATAGATCAAGTACGATGTTGTGGACGCCTATGTTCCGTAGCAGTCGTTGTTCATGCCTGCGCGGGCGACCGCTCTCACCCGACCCGCTGTTACCGTGCGTGCAGTACTTTATCATGCGTTGTAGAATCTGCACACAAATCCACATAATATTACCTACCCACATACAATCATGCTTTTTTCTCATAGGGATAGTCAGAGAACAAATATAATATCATCTAAATATATGCATATGTCGTCGTTGCGGGTTCATAATTGATAATATGATGTGACGCAGTGGTGTGGGTTCTCTGGGTTTTCTTCCTCCATCATCATAGGTACTCATTGTGATAAACCTATTCATCTTTTCGTAAATACTGTTAAAATTCTAATTATTACAGACTCGAACAATTTAATTAGGCACTGATTTGATACCAACGAAATTACGAAACTGTGACGTCACTACGTCGTAATTCTACACTAAAATGTGTTTTTGACATAAAGAGTAGCCGATTTGACTGGTAGTCTACTAAAGTATCGTATAAGTTGTTGGCACTTACACAGACTATACAAAAATAAATGTGCTTGTTGGAAAAATGTATGTGAATTGTATGTGTATTATTCACACTAGCTGACCCGCGCAACTTCGCTTGCGTCACATAAGAGAGAATGGGTCAAGATTTTCCCCGTTTTTGTTACATTTTTTATTGCTACTCTGCTACTCAGCTCCTACATAGCCTATAGCCTTCCTCGATAAATGGACTATCTAACACTGAAAGAATTTTTCAAATCAGAGCAGTAGTTCCTGAGATTAGCGCGTTCAAACAAACAAACAAAATCTTTAGTTTTATAATATTAGTATAGATTATTATCTACGTTACTTACTTCTTTAATCTTCTTATATTCGTTGTGATCGTGCTTGGCCGTTCTGGAGGTGTCTAGAACGTTGTCCATAGAAGCATTGCGTTCTAACACCGCCCCGCCCGGGCCTACTGTACCACCGGTTAGAACTATAAACAAATTACCACACTTATTAACATACATCGCTGTATAACTGCACGTTTAGCGCAGTGGTTTAAACGGTCACCTCACCGCAACAACCGTAGCGCCGCGTGTGGTGGGTTCGAATCCCACCCGGGACAAATCTTTGTGTGATGAGCACGATTATTTGTTCTGAGCCTGGTTGTCAATTTATCTATATAAGTATATATTTAAAAGTATATAAGTATGTTTATCAGTTATTTGGTTACCATAGTACAAGCTCTGCTTGGTTTGGAATCAAATGACCGTGTGTCCAACAATATTTATTTATTTACAAAGACGGTCTCAATGCCAGGGGCAATATCTGCCAGTCTACCTTGGGGTGGTGCAGAGATTATATCGAACGAAATATTAAATAAATACAAATACTTTACTAGAAACTTTGCATACCCTCAAGGATTTTTATAAAAAATCTCAGGCATGCAAGGTTGCATCACGATGTTTTCCTTCACCGTTGGAATAAGTGATAAATATTTCTAATACCCACGTAACTTCGAAAAGTCAGTGGTGTGTTGCCTCGGGTTCGAACCTGCAACCACTTGCGTGGGAGGTATCAACTGATACCACGTCTATCACTGCTCTCATGAAGAATAACTTAAGTTAAATAGAAGTGAAGTTGAGAATAGGTCGGGGAAAAAGTATTTTCGCATTAAAGTATGTATGAACTTGTAATAAAATCTCTTTGGTTTCAATGAATCACAAATGAGTACAGTCAACTTGGGTAACTGTGAATCATTTGGGTAACATTGACAGTGGGAATATGAACTAGTTTCGATTAATTTTTCATATGAAACCAACACAATTGATAAAGGTTTATTTTAGTTTTGCAAACTTTTATCAATTTATTTCATATGAAAATATAACAAATTGACCTTACATGGCTCATTAGGTATCTTTCAGTGAGCTCGTGAGGTACCAAAATATCGAGCTTTTTTGTGTAGAGAAAAGTTTTTGTTACAAGTTCATACATACTATCATGCGAAAAGACTCTTTCCCCGACCTAATATGTAGATGTTTCTTACCAAGATGTTCGTCCAGCAATACAGCCCGTCCTTTGTTGAACACCCACAGTTCAGACTTCTCGACGCTTTGTCTCAACAGATCTAAGTCAGCCTTGATCTGCTTATAAGACTCCACATCCGCATCCGATACTAACAGCTGAACCTGAAAGTAAATATATGTTTAATTAAATACGCTCATTTTTAAAGAAAAAAGTCTTACCCCCGGTTTCTGAGGTATATTTAGCGGTAGTTTATCTTTTCAATAGCGTTAAAACTCGTATAAAAAAACGCTATTGAATTGATAAACTACCGCTAAATGTACTCAGAAACCGTGGGTTACTGCCGCAGGCAGTCGCGTTCACCGGTCGGTAAACGGATCAGTGGTTTGAGCACACTTTGGCGCGGTCATTCCATATATGGGCGACAGCACACTGGTATTCGAACTGGGCGTCTCCGTGCTTCGAAAGGGCACGTAAATAGTCAGCCCCAGTTGTCGTCAATTGAGATAACAGTCCTTAAGCCACGTCAAAGGCCTTCGGGCGGCTTAAAAACTTTGGCACTAGGTTGACCACTAACCATACCAAAACCAGAAGTCAGTTTATTTGGAAAATCATATTAAATTTAAATTAGCGGCGCGCCTTGGCTCAGCCTGGTTTAAACAGTTATTTTACAAAAAAAAACTTTACAACGCCTCTTGAATCACCCCATCTATAAAAAAAACCAATCAAACTCCTTAGCGTAGTTTTAAAAATTTAAGCACACATAATATGTATGTACATACATACAGACACGGGAAGCGACTTTGCTGTTTATGCAGTGAAGATATGGGTTATAATTTATTTGAAAACCATCGAATATTTTGATTCAAATATACTATGACTAACAATAAAAGAAAAAACAACATAGTTACAATTAAACAATAAATAGAAAAAATCTACTAGGCGTCACAGAATTCGTCTACATCCCTGTCAATCGGAAAAGTGCTTAAAAGCCTGACCGTATTGCCACATTGAATGGCAATGCAAACGCACTGGGCTAGAAACAGGCCAGCCTTTTGGCCATTGCAGCATCGACTAGACGGTAAAAAGTTTGTATATAACTCTAATCAGACACATAAAGCCAAAGAATAAAGATTTTTTTTTAACTCTAAACATTTATTAACCTTTATACTTTATCTTAAACCCTTATGTGACTATCTAAAACATAACATACAGTTTTACGTTAAAAAAATATGTACTTATAAAATAATAAAGAATACATTAACACAAATTTCATCGTCACTTTCATCTTTCTAAAACCCCTTTAACATATTACCAGTGATTTCTAAGAATTGGTTAATAAAGTCTCATCCTCTTAAGTGCAAAATTGACAACTGTCTTAGATCGCTCATATATTCTTGGTTTTGAAAACTTTTATTTCTCATTTAACCCTTGTTAGAAACGCTTAAATATATTTCTTAATGTTCAACCACACTAGTCAAAGTTGCAAAGTTTCAAGTTTCTTATCCCAGTAGTTCGAGTTGTGCGGTGTACTAGCATTTCTTAATATAAAAAAACCTATGAATCATAGAACTGTATTCTGATCGTTTATATTCGGCTATTTCCGTCTAATTTCGTGTGCCGTTCGGCTCTACTAGGGGGCAAGGTCACGATACTGATAACTAAATAAACTACACGCGGTCCCGTTAGAGTGGTAAGTCCTCAATTTATATACTACATAAGGCATTTTTTAAATATTTTTTCTGTAAAATGTATTTTTGTTGCTTTAATGAAATTGCGCTGACTTTAATAATGTGCACATTTTCTGACGCAGTTCTATTCTATTGTACACACTCTTCAAACATTTTATATGCATTCAAATCACCTTTTTTGTCATTTAGGTTTCCATGGCGTTGACGTTTCCAAACGAAATATGGTTGGAAATATTCAAAAAGATAGACCGACCGAAGTTGATGGAACTAAGGTTGGTATGCCATCAATTTTATGACCTGATCGAATACCTCTTGAACCAGTCACCAGAGTGGAAAGATTTGGCCCATGATACGATATTGTACGAGTGCCTAGAGATGACAATGCAGCGAGCTTATCCATATTACCTGGCGACCCATTGGTTGTATATTCACGATCCAGTGTTGTGGCGAGGTACTTATTTGTCCTACAAGAAATGGCAAAAAGTTCTAGTAAATTCGCACACGAAGGATACCATCGTCCCAGAAGCAGATTTAGGAACTATTTCGTGTTTGTCCACCTTTGATAAGTACATAGCAATATCTTTTCATTGCGGTTTGATTGCTAGTTACACTGTTGATGACTTGAGTCGGCCATTTTACTTAGCAAACCATGGCACTAGTATCAAAGAAGTGTTATTTTGGTATTCTGATGGCAACGTAATGTTCGTATCTTTGGGCGACGACTGCACTATGAAGTTTTGGGACCTTCAAAATAAAATTGAGATTGTTACCGATGGTTTCGTGGCCAACAACATAAGCTCTGGAGAATGTAGACATTTCTGCATTGCCGATAAGGGTGGAATCGTAACCTCATACGAGAGGGTTGGTAACCGTGTATTACCTGGCCCTACACTAGAATTAACACTTAAGGACGAACAATACATTGTTGCACATGTTGTTGACGGCAAATATATGACAGCAATGGCATGGGATGGAAGAGGTACCGTACAGTTTGTGTACACAGCACTGATAGAAGGCGAAAAGTTGATAGAGTTCGATACGCTGCAAGAAACACGTTGGAAAAGCTTGCCGACAAAATTGGCTTATTCCTTGCAAAGATTGAGTATGCCGACAGCTACATTATTTTTTGGAATCGGCAAAGACTGTATTGGATCGACTAATTACTATGAAAAAATTTGGCATGAGTACAACTTAAGCCAGCACTTCGGATGCAATGTCAGATCAATAGCACTGCATGCTCAGATTCTGATGTTTGGCCTAGAAGATGGTTCTATTCATTTACTGTATATTCCTAACCACGGTCATGTTAGGGAGTTGGAAGAGAGGATAATACATTCCAAAAAGATTCAAGTCGACACAGCGCCGATTGTAGATCTGACTGTATTGGAAGTTGACAAGAAACCTTGCATTGTTGCAGTTACTATTCGAAAAGTTCATTTACTGAACTTCTTCTAGAGTTCACAATTTTACGATCTCATGAAACAATGTATAGATAAGCAACACAAATTGTTATAACCTGATTTTTTTAAATAAAAAACTCTATTACCAAGTCTGTTATTATTCGTGTTATAGGCGTTTTATTTTTTGTGACAACGTCATAAGGTGGCATTGACAAAAAATTGTAAGTATGCGAAGCGTCACGAGACAACTGTTCAGGCTGATAGTATCTCTCTATCGCTTGTTCCGTGCTCTCACTCGTACGCTTGTCCCAGGTGCAACGTAGTAATGGGTCATGTATTTCGTGTCAAAAAGTGTTTTAAAGAAATCAACACGATAAGCCAAATGCGTGCTACAATTATATATGTATACTATACACGATCAGAACGGAAGTTATAGAACACGCAATCACACATTTTTTTTTAACTTTAGATCTAGAGCTTTGACAAGTTACACACTTACATAAAATCATGCATTTTCCCATAGACAGAGACCAAAGAATGCCACTTGGTACGATTCCTTCAAACTTCCCTTGCTGCGTTCACATTCATACATCATGTCATACACAAGATCTTGTGCTAGAAATATCAATAATAATAAACAAGCTCACACATAAACTCATTCTCAATTTATTACTGTCTATCTATACCGGTAACGCTCATATCTATTTCGTGGTTTTGAAAACTTTTATTTCTCATTTTACCCTTGATAGAAACTCTAAAATATATTTCTTAATATTGCACCACACTAGTCAAAGTTGCAAAGCTTCAAGTCTCTTATCCCAGTAGTGTTGTAAAGTTGTGCGGTGTACTAATAGTATTTCATAATATAAAAAAACCTATGAATCATAGCACTGTATTCTGATCGTTTATATTCGGCTATTTCCGTCTAATTTCGTGTGCCGTTCGGCTCTACTAGGGGGCAAGGTCACGGGTTGATACTGATAATTAAATAAACTATAAGTACACGCGGTCCCGGTACAGTGGTAAGTCCTCAATTTATATACTACATAAGGCATTTTTTTAATATTTTTTCTGTAAAATGTATTTAATTGTTTGATTTGTTGCTTTAATGAAATTGCGCTGAATTCAATACTGTGCACATTTTCTGACGCAGTTCCATTCTGTTGTATATACTCTTTAAACATTTTATATGCATTCAAATCACCTTTTTTGTCATTTAGGTTTCCATGGCGTTGACGTTTCCAAACGAAATATGGTTGGAAATATTCAAGAGGATAGACCGACCGAAGTTGATGGAACTAAGGTTGGTATGCCATCAATTTTATGACCTGATCGAATACCTCTTGAACCAGTCACCAGAGTGGAAAAGTTTGGCCTTTAATACGATATTGTACGAGTGCCTAGAGATGACAATGCAGCGAGCTTATCCATATTACCTGGCTTCCCATTGGATGGATATTCACGATCCAGTGTTGTGGCGAGGGACTTATTTGTCCTACAAGAAATGGCAAAAAGTTCTAGTAAATTCGCACACGAAGGATACCATCGTCCCAGAAGCAGATTTAGGAACTATTTCGTGTTTGTCCACCTTTGATAAGTACATAGCAATATCTTTTCATTGCGGATTTATTGCTAGTTACACTGTTGATGACTTGAGTCGGCCATTTTACTTAGCAAACCATGGCACCAGTATAAAACAAGTGGAATTTTGGTATTCTGATGGCAACGTAATGGTCGTATCTTTGGGCGACGACTGCACTCTGAAGTTTTGGGACCTTCAAAATAAAATTGAGATAGTCACCGATGGTTTCTTGGCTAACAGCATAAGCTCTGGAGAATGTAGACATTTCTGCATTGCCGATAAGGGAGGAATCGTAACCTCGTATGAGAAGGTTGGTAACCGTGTATTACCTGGCCCTACACTAGAATTAACACTTAAGGACGAACAATACATTATTGCACATGTTGTTGACGGCATATATATGACAGCAATGGCATGGGAGGTACCGCACAGTACCGCAGGTACCGTACAGTTTTTGTACAGAGCAGTGATAGAAGGCGAAAAGTTAATAGAGTTCGATATGCTACAAGAAACAGATTGGAAAAGCTTGCCGACAAAATTGGCTTATTCCTTGCAAAGATTGAGTATGCCGACAGCTGTATTCTTTTTTGGAATCGGCAAATACTGTATTGGATCGACTAATTACTACGGAGACATTTGGCATGAGTACAACTTGAGCCAGCACTTCGGATGCAATGTCAGATCAATAGCACTGCATGCTCAGATTCTGATGTTTGGACTAGCAGATGGTTCTATTCATTTACTGTATATTCCTCACCACGGCCATGTTATGGAGTTGGAAGAGAGGATCAAAAATTCCAAAAAGATTCAAGTCGACACAGCGCCGATTGAAGATCTAACTATATTGGAAGTTGACAAGAAACCTTGCATTGTCGCAGTCACCATTCAAAAAGTTCATTTACTTAATTTCTTCTAGAGTTCACAATTTTACGTTCTTATGTAACTATGTATAGATAAGCTTCAAAAATTGTTAAAAACCTGATTTTTCTAAATAAAAAAACTTTATTGCCAAGTCTGTTATAGGCGATTATTTTTATTTTTCGTGATAACATCTTAAGGTGATATTGACATAAAATTGTAAGTATGTAAAGCGTCTGGAGACAACTGTTCAGGCTGATAGTATCTCTCTATCGCTTGTTCCGTGCTCTCACTCGTACGCTTGACTCGGGTGCAACGTGGCAATGGGTCATGTATTTCGTGTGATGAACTTAATTGTTCGGCGTCTGTCTTTATAAGATTATTAGTAAAAATATAAACGAGTGTTTTTGTTTCTAATTAAAGAATGAGTCACATAGTTTCACGCTTGCAGCTCAAATATTAACTATCTTCCATACAAACTTTCATCTTTTACTGTAATTCCAAGAACACAGAAATACCTAACTACATATACAGGGTGTCCCAAAACTCAACGATAATCCGAGACAGGATGAAAGGCCAAGTCATACCGGTTCTGGAAAAAATAGAAAAAAAAACCATATCACTTAGTTCAGCAATAATAGACACTTTTCAAAAAAGTTGAAATTCCTCCAGTCCCTTCCTCTGGCACGAATACAGGCTCTGTAACGGTGTACAAAAGATCTTTTCACCAGTCAAGCAAAATTCCTTGCATTGATTTCCTCTGATGCTGTGTCAATTTTCTGGCGAAGTTCTGATAGATTTTGTATTGATTTTGAATAGACTTTTTATTTTATGCATTCCCAGTAAAAATTATGTACTTGATTTAGATCGGGGGAACGAGGAGGCCATACAATTGTACTACTGCGTCCGATCCATCTGCGAGGATACTCTTTGTTCAAATAAAAATAACATTTTTAATGGCAAGAAAAGTGGCAAGTGTTACACCATTTTGAAATTTTGATTAAACGCGCCAACTTTTGAAATAACTTGCCAAGGGTAGTGTAGTAAATTTTTTTTTCAATATGAGGCGTCAAAGTTAACTAACGATATTTTTGTGAACCATGACTCACTAAAACTTAACTTTTTTTATTAAATTAACAATGTTTTGTGCATTAATTTGTTTTACGATTAAAAGCATATTTAGTGAAGATCACGAAATTGAAAAAAACACAGCGAAATTGTGACATTGGTGATCACAGGACTTGAAAATGCGACCAAGGGTGTGGAATTTCAACTTTTTTGAAAAGTGTCTATTATTGCTGAACTAAGTGATATGGAATTTTTTTTTTATTTTTCCTAGAACCGGTATGACTTGGCCTTTCATCCTGTCTCGGATTATCGTTGAGTTTTGGGACACCCTGTGTATTTTTTTTTTCTTTTTAAAGACAACTCCCGCACTAAGAATTGCTCTTGTGTCGCGGGGACTTTTACAAACATACAAACAACGGACACAAAGCACAACCAAACCCGAAACAATTATTTGTGGATCGCACAAATAATTGCTCCGTGTGGGAATCGAACCCACGACCTCCCGTTGCAGTGGTAACTAATACACTTTCATCCCCTATTCTTACTCCCAGGCGGATGATTTCTAGGAATTCGAGAAAATCGAATTAGGATTCATAGATTTCTAGGAACCAGAAAATAAAGTTACAGCCCATTTTTAAAATCGATTTAAGTGTAGAATTTATATAAATTTTTTAAACGCTACTCATTTATTTCTTGGTTTTGGAAACTAGACACTTTTATCATAAACTTTCATCCGTTATTTCAACCTTGAGAGAAGCAGACCCAAAATATATTTCCTAACGTTCAACAAGACTAATCAAAGTTGGAAGGTGCAAAGTTTTAAGTTCCTAATCCTAGTAGTTCAAGCTGCGCGCTGTATCAGCATTATTACATAAGTATTACATATTAGATGTAAAATAAGTAAGTAGATGAATCATGGCACTATATTCGGATCGTTCACATTCGGCTGTTTCCGTCTTACTTCGTGTGCCGCTCGGCTCTACACACGATGCAAGGTCACGAGTTTAGACTAAATAAACAATACACGCGGACCCGGTGCAGCGGTAAGTTCTCAGTTTTCATTGAAAAATAATATTTTTTTAGATAATTATTCGATTCGTTGTTTTCAAACACAATTACAATGATTACTTATTTACATTTACATACTATTTAGATATTGTATCCAAATTCAAATAACCTTCTTTGTCATTCAGGTCCCCATGGCGTTGACCTATCCAAACGAAATATGGTTGGAAATATTCAAGAGGATAGACAGACCGAAGTTGATGGAACTAAGGTTGGTATGCCATCAATTTTATGATCTGATCGAATACCTCTTGAACCAGTCACCAGAGTGGAAAAGTTTGGCCTTTAATACGATATTGTACGAGTG
The DNA here is from genome assembly GCF_050436995.1 of Anticarsia gemmatalis. Classification (NCBI taxonomy): domain Eukaryota; kingdom Metazoa; phylum Arthropoda; class Insecta; order Lepidoptera; family Erebidae; genus Anticarsia; species Anticarsia gemmatalis. The sequence continues at coordinate 1,863,966 of NC_134769.1, forward strand.
CCTAGAGATGACAATGCAGCGAGCTTATCCATATTACCTGGCGTGCCATTGGATGGATATTGATGATCCAGCGCTGTGGCGAGGGACTTATTTGTCCTACAAGAAATGGCAAAAAGTTCTAGTAAATTCGCACACGAAGGATACCATCGTCCCAGAAGCAGATTTAGGAACTATTTCGTGTTTGTCCACCTTTGATAAGTACATAGCAATCTCTTTTCATTGCGGATTGATTGCTAGTTACACTGTTGATGACTTGAGTCGGCCATTTTACTTAGCAAACCATGGCACTAGTATAAAACAAGTGGAATTTTGGTATTCTGATGGCAACGTAATGTTCGTATCTGTGGGCGACGACTGCACTCTGAAGTTTTGGGACCTTCAAAATAAAATTGAGATAGTCACCGATGGTTTCTTGGCTAACAGCATAAGCTCTGGAGAATGTCGGCATTTCTGCATTGCCGAGAAGGGAGGAATCGTAACCTCGTATGAGAAGGTTGGTAACCGTATATTACCTGGTCCCACACTAGAATTAACACTCAACGACGAACAACACGTGATAGCGCATGCTGCTGACGGAAAAAATATGACAGCAATGGCATGGCAAGAAGGTGGTATCGTACTGTTTCTATACAGAGCACTGATAGCAGGCGAAAAGCTGACTGAGTTCGCAATGGTGCAAAAAACAGATTGGAAACGGTTGCCGACCAATTTGGCTTCTTCGCTACAAAGATTGAGTATGCCGACAGCTGTATTCTTTTTTGGAATCGGCCAAAATTGTATTGGAATGACTAATTACTACGAAGATATTTGGCATGAGTACAATTTGAGCCAGCACTTTGGCTGCAATGTCAGATCAGTAGCAGTGCACGCTGAGATTCTGATGTTTGGACTTGAAGATGGTTCTGTTTATTTACTTTATAATTCTCACAACGGCTATGTGATGGAACTGGAGGAGACCATCAAACATTCGAGGAAGATTCAAGTCGACACAGTGCCGATTGAAGATTTGACTGTTTTGGAAGTTGACAAGAAACCTTGCATTGTTGCAGTTACTATTCGAAAAGTTCATTTACTTAATTTTTTCTAGAGTTCGCTGTTTCACAATCTAATAAAAACTTAAGCTTTACAGATTGTTATAAATAGTCATATTTCAATTAAAAGCTATTTGATATAATCAACCAAATGCGTACGGAAAACGAGAATTATACAGCACCCGATGAAAGTCATTCCACCTACACGTGTTGAATAGGAAAAAAAATGTTTTTTTAGGTAAGTACATCGATGAGGAATTTCCTGTTGTTGTGGCGTTTTTAGTTTTGGTTTCCCCGCCTACCAGTCATAGTTTTATTTATAACAAATCTACTGTACCTGCGATAGATTCCATCATCTCCCCAAGCACGATTGTTAATATCTTTTCTATACTATCAAACTTGCGTTGAATTGTATTATACAATTAGAAGTTTTGGTGGGAAGGGTGTGGAGGAGAAACAAAACGTGTTATGACTACTACACACATGCCAATACCCAGCATTACCGCTCGAATGCTAGAAACCAATGACATCGGCACATCCGACGGCCATTCCCTGCAGCCCTCCCGCCGGCACTATGTGTAGGAACCCTTGCAGAGTTAAGAAATGAAGATAGGTAGACGCAAGTGTAATGTACAAAACAATAAAGTTAACGCTTCCCGTAAAGCCGGTTCGTCCCACCACGGAGCCAAGAGACTGAGATATGAGACAGATAATCGAAGACTGCGACCGTTAGGCGTTACTCGACTTTAAGTAAAGCATCTAAGACAGTTCGGAAGCGAGACCGTGGCGGGACACAGATTGGTAATGTTAAGGTCGTGGTCTCCTGTCTTGCGTGCGAGTCCGGCACCTTACAAAATTGTAATTACGAAACTTAGGTGTATGTCATACAGCTTCGGGTATAACAATTTTGCATACAGATATACGTATACTATTGACTGCCTCTGTGGCGCAGTCGGTAGTGTATGGTAAGGACTCAGGTTCGAATCCTTGGTGGGCCAAAAAGTATTTTCTGAGATTTTCTGTATAAAAATTCTCAGAGATTGCCCGGAGTAAGAAAGTTGAGGTCGTAGACCTCCGTGCCTCGGAGGTCACGTATAGCCGTCGGTCCTGCGCCTGACCTCTCTCTGGTCGTGTCGGTTATCCGCCCCACCAGACTATGAGAGTAAAAGAACAGAGAGTGTACCTGTGTATCGTGCAAACACTTGGCCATTATAAACAAAGTCCTGCACAGTTGGCTGGTTTCTATTAAACTGGCCGCCGTAGCCGAAATCGGCCAGGACGACACACATATGCTTAGATCTTTAAAACTACGCAACGGTTTTTGAAGCAGTTAATTTTATAGGGTGATTCAAGAGGAAGGTAGAATGTGTACAATTGAAATTCTCCACAATCGGAATTTAGCGGATATACGTTGTCGACTCGTATTTTTTTTGTTTTGTTATTCATATTAGGTTTCGATCGAGTCTATCGTACCGTACGCAATTATTGATATAGAAATGTGTAAAGGTTACCTGCTTAAACGCCGCCAGCACCTCCTGCCTCTGGCTAAAGTGTCGGAAGAGGAGCGCGAGTGCGCCGGACACGAGGGCGGCGGACGCGCCCTGCGAGCACAGCTGCAGCAGCACGCGGAGCACCATGCGCCCGCCGCACTCGTCCAAGTCCAGCCCGTCCCTGGCGCAACACACTCTTACTACCATAGTCACATTATACCGGTGGTAACTCCATTATGGGTCACGGAGAAAATACTTTAATTATTCCAAATTTTAATTTACTAAAAGGAAACGTTTTTAATATTATAATGTAACTTAAACGCGATTGGAAATTAGAGGTGGATACTTTATTTGTTTGTCCGACGTTTCGATTTAATTGCATTGACTGAGGTTTCCATTTTTATTTTTAAACTGAAGAAACTTTATTTTTGGTTTTATCATAAATGCACACTAAGCCCGAGAATCGTACTCACGAAAATCCAAAAAACTTTGAAAACAATATACGCATTTTTTTTTCATTTTTTTATTACCTTTCAGTGAATTAAGATAGTCGCAATATTTAAAGTAGTTTCACTTTATAACCCATAATTTTTTCCACTGTATAGGAAGCCTTTACATAACAGCCGGAAGCAGCAATCGCTTGAAATGTTGAGGAAAAACCTATTCCAGAATATTATAATGAAACCAGAAAAATTGCACTTTTTTTAGAGTTAATTAAAAATAATAATAACTGAGATGGGACTAACTTAAATACTTTTAGGCCTTAGAAAACAAAATTTAATAATAATACTATTTGGAGCGAAAAAATAGTAAAAAAATATATTACAAAAAATAGTATTTTTTTGCGACCAACAACTGCAATCATCACTAAGAATGTAAATAGTAAAATAAGAACAAGAAAGAAACACAAATAGTAAGAAAATAATAAAAAACGGAAAGTACAAAACAGTAGGAAGTGGGGCCGTTAAAGTTAATATCGACAATACGACGACGGGAGCACACACGGTTAGTAAATGTTTCAAACTATTATGAGACCAATACAGACACCAACCACACTACCACAACCGAAACATTTATCTATTAATCTAGGTAATTTAATTATTTCACTATTAATATGCACTATACTGTACAATAATGCAGTCTTGGCCCTAGCACTCACTGGCGGTTAAGTCAGTCTTTTGCTGCCCAGAGGTTTCGAGTTCAAATTCTGAGTCGCCTAGAAAGCTTATTTTGATTTTTCTGTTAAGAATTTCTCAGGAATTGCCCGGACTAAAGAGACTGAACTTTAGCTAGATTTTGGGAGAGATCTTTTTCCAACAATCGGACAGCATAGGTCAAAAGTAATGGTAATGACCATACCATTTTAGAGCTAATTACATAAAGCCCCATTCCTATAATATCAGGTTTTTGTGTAGGATTCTTGGGGCATTGAAGACATCCAGGACCACTCGCTACACCCTTTTACATGCTTGATCCGTTAGAAATGATCAACATTGCGCTTTAAATTCTTTTACTAATAATAATTTTTATTTTCGTATACTTAATATGTTTTTTTTTTTTTATTGGACAACTCACACACGGTCATTTGATTCCAAACTAAGCAGAGCTTGTACTATGGTAACCAAATAACTGATAAACATACTTATATACTTTTAAATACATACTTATATAGATACATTAACATCCAGGCTCGGAACAAATACTCGTGCTCATCACACAAAGATTTGTACCGGGTGGGATTCGAACCCACCACACGCGGCGCTACGGTTGTTGCGGCGAGGTGACCGCTTAAACCACTGCGCCAAACGTGCAGTTAAATGTATTTCATATATGTTTTATATGTATGTATAAAGTACAATCCTCCAGTGAGTGTGGGGCACATACATTATTCAGTTAAAGACCGTGCTACGTCAAAGATCATCTTTAGCTAAGTTAGCATTAAGGATACAGATACCATCTCCATAAGCAGGCAAGGGCATGTCTTCGGATACTCGGGAATATTTACTTGTGAAAAATATTTTCATGTGACTGCAGGCACATGCCTGTGAGCATTTCACTGTATAATTATATTTCTTAGCTAGGCAACTCTGTTTTGTATATTGGTTAATTGGAAAATAATGCCTTAAACATTATGACTGTACACGTAGTACGTATATATACGTACGTACGTATACGTATGTATGTACGTACGAACTTAAATAAATATGCGGAATTAGTTACATCTGAACCAAGATGTTACTTAATAGTCACATTTTTTAAATCTTTATGTTCAATTTCAACATCCTTGCAACATGATGTTTTTTGAATTTATTTCCTCTGTATCTATAATAACAATTTAAAATACATTTATTTGAATTTGCCTTAGCAGGTTAGCTAGCGTTACATACAGTTGGTTATAACATGCACTGTTAGTTTCACATTCGTATTGTATTGAATCATTTGAACGCCAATCTATATCAAAATGATCAAGCAAAAAAGTTTTTGATTATAGAAATAAAAAATATTTACAGAAAACCTTTTTTGACTTTATAATACCTAACTGGTAAAACTACTAATATTTATCATATTTACCTTTCCATTCTATTTTCTTAATCGTGAAATAATGTCAATTTATGTACCAACAAAAGCCTGGCAAGCAAGTTTAAGATAATTTACGCTTGCTTAGTAATTACAAAATATAATCAAGAGAGCTAGAATAGCTAATTATATTTATTATTATATGATTAAAATCGACGGCCTTTTTTAACTCCTACACTATTACTCTTATTGTATTAAGTAACAAACCGAAGTGCTCATAGCTAGTTGCACTCACGTTACACGCAAACAATAATAATCGAAACATCACGACAGAAGGCCTTTGGTTTGAACAACTAAAGATTTTTCAGAAAAAAAGTAGTAAATAAAGTATGGCGTTCAAAAGATCAAAAACTCACACCAGGGTTATCTAAGCATTCAGTTAGTGTTCAGTCTCATGCCGTTAACACTTCATGCAGTAGTCTATGGCTTACTAACAAATCTACATTTTTTGGGAGGCACCCGTCAGGCACAGTTTGTATCGCTCTGAAAAATATATTACATTAGTTGTTACCCATACCTGCAGTACATATATATATAGTTAATACAATTTAAAGAACATGTTCATTACACATATGGTTTTAAATACAAATTATTTTTCGATCTTTAAATCTCATATTGATTATAGAATTAATGTACTAATTCTTCTCATAGCCAGTTGCGCTCACCGGTCGGTTAACGAACTGTGAGTTAAGCAACTATTGGTGCGGTCATTAACTAGATGGGTGACCGCATAGTAAGTATTTGAACTGCCCGTCCTCGTGCTTTGGAGGGCACGTTAAATGTCAATCCCGTTTGTTGTCAACGAAATTGTCAAAGGCCTTGTCGGTATCCCTTCTATAATATATACTTTTAATTACTTACAACATTTTGAAAGTTTTAAATTCAAGTTTTAATATAAAGATTGAAGATTAAAGATCGAAATCGGCATGATATCCCTAAAATATTATTTACACATAGAGATAGTGTTATAGAAAGTAATATGAGTGTAATTATTTGTAGTGTTTTAAACATCTCTCATAAAGAAGAGACGCACACATGACGAAAAAACGCGTACAGAAGACTAAACAAAAAGTGAAATGTAAATAACATTAGCATTATGTTCTAGGAAAATTATATGAATAGAAAATGTGTTACTTTTCCAAACAAAATGTAACAGTTAGCTTTTTAATTATTCTCTCTACAAATCGTGAAGAACTACACAAAAGAAATGTTAACACAAACTCAAAAAAAAATAACATAAATATATTCCCATCACCAATGGCTATATATATATAAAATCACGCGTATTGCCCATAGGAGTAGGCAGAGATTAATAATGTCATCTAATGAAACCTAAACAATGAATAAATAAAACATTGAGAGTGAAATCATATGTGTAATGAACAGAAATTTGCAAGGGCCAGTTTCACAGCTCTTTAATAAATGTTAGATAGCTTATCCACAAGATAAAGTGCTTATTTAGCTATCCAATACTTATTCGAAACTGGCAAACTGGGCATTAGTGACCCGTCACCTGCATGCGTTAGTCACCGTAAGTGAATCTTATTATAAAATAAAAATATTTATAACTAAATATCACAGATTTATCTATTTGACAAGTTTACTAGAAAATTATTGAGAATTAAATAAATATGAATAAATATATCAGTAGTGCGATTTTCTACAGCCAGTACTATCGAGTTTGACATTTAATATAGGTAGTTAAAACTCAGTTCCGATGGCTTTCATTAGGGGGCTGATCAGTTCTTATTTTCATACAAAATTTGTCGGTTATCGGTTACTCGGTTATCGACAGGCGATAGTGGTAGGTTTTTTTTTCTCTATTCCAACGAAAATATTACAAATATCTATTTAATATAACAATATCTGTAAGTAGAAAAAAACTATTGAATGTCTGTCTGTGATGTCATTATAACTTTCTTTATTCATATAGCTACTTTCCCGAAACTAATACAGACGGTTTTAACGTGCTTGTCAGTCTGTGTGTTTAAAATACCAATACTTTGCTTACTGATATATCTATTCATAAGATTTTAATAAAATAAATTAAATATTTTCTATGACTTTTTTTACAATTTATACAGTTACATGATAAAACATAGCCCTGTTCTTTATTTATACAATAACTACAAGAATATACATAAATATACAAACATGATATCAAGAAAAAAATCTAGTGAAGTACGAGTATTTCTACATGATCTGATGACAAAATGTAAGTTTACTTTAGTCACTATATTCAGAAAATTGAAAAATAACATTATAAGAATAATATATAAAATAAATATACAATACTTATTATAATAACCCAATAAAGTCATCCAATTTCATTATATACCCATATCTTTATATACTAAATGATTGGTACACCAAATCTATGTTCTAAACGAAATAGTATCGAAAAATAATATATTGTTTGTTGAATTTTTTATCTGAGTATTACGTTAAAATATATGACAATAAATAAAAGAATATATTCGCAGAAATATATGTACGCGAAAAACTTTAGATCAACAAAACTAATTTGGATAATTAATTACCCGCACAAGCACAAGCTTTTACCCGCGACTTCGTCGGCCACCTGAATTTTCGCATAGGAATGCGTAATTTTCCCGGGGTAAAAAGTAGCCTATGTCCTTTCTCGGGTATCAAAATATCTCCATACCAAATTTCATGCAAATTGGTTCAGTAGTTTAGGCGTGATTGAGTAACAGACAGAGTTACTTTCGCATTTATAATATTAGTATGGATGTTTGTAACTGTCGGGACAAAGTTTGTTTGGGATCGATGGGATCAAAATTCCCAGGACGATGTCGGACCAGTCCGCTAGTTTATCATAGAATTTGATGTATCAATCATAAGTAGTCCCTCACAACCCAATATATACCAGCATCAGTCACGTAGGTCCCGTCGGTCATACTCACCGACAGCTGAAGATCCCCTCCGCCTGCAGCCCGATGGCCTCGACGTCGGCGCGACCGATGGTGTTGGCGGAGCGGTCGCCCGCCTGCTCGAACTCCTTCTTGAAGATAGACAGCAGACAGCTGATGCGGTAGTCCAGTCTCACGTCTAGGATGAACTGGGAATGTAACAATGTTTAATACGATAGTGTAGTTACATTTATACTGTTATTTGTTATGATTTTCTCAATGATGGACAAGGGTCTTCTTCCGAATGAGAGATAATACAATAAGGCCTTCAGTCCACCACGTTAGTCAAGTGCATTCTTACATCCCAAAAAGTTATAAATAGTAATAAATTTTGATGATTCAAAGCGTACATATACTATTGTCGCAGATACGAAAACGTACGTGCAGTGACGTGCACGTCAAAAGGTCAAAAGGTCTAACCCTAACATAAACTTTAATATATTATTATAGTACCTTTTCTGAATAAAAGCCTCTCATTTACAAGTACAGGGAGCTGTGCAATTTATGTACACACGTTATAGATATGTGTATGAAAGTATGTTGCATGTGTACCTGCAAGATCTCGATGATCTTGAGCTTGGTGTCCATGACGAGCGGGTGCTCGCGCGCCAGCATGAGCGCCGACGCGCTGCGCTGCAGCCCGCTGCCCGCGCCGCCGCCACCGCCCGAGCTGGTGCCGCCGCTCGACTGCACCAACACTTACATTATTACATTGGCTCTCAAAAACTCTAAATATTTAACTAAATCCCCAAAATAGTCATTATTTCGAGGAAGAACAAATTTGATTTTCATTTTAATTATAAAAGACGACTAGATTAATATCTGAAATCGATACATAGTGCATACTTGATAATTTTAATAATAAAACCTGTAATAACATTGCCAAATATTTAACTCACATTTCTGGTCACAGTGCCCAAAGTTATAGAGGTCATCACGGTTCCCATGTCACCGATACTGCGTAGGACTCCACCCTCAGCTAAAAAATAGGAAAAATAATTTAAGTAACTTAAATACATTACTTTTCTTCTATTCAATGACATAACGTAAATCGCCGTTTTATTGTAATACGAAATACTTACGTTTCTTCATACATTCTTGTTTTTCCTGAGCTGCTTGTAAAAATAAAGTATATCGAGTATTTGTTCTGAGCCTGGATGTTAATGTATCTATATAAGTATGTATTTAGAAGTATATAAGTATGTTTATCAGTTATTTGGTTACCATAGTACAAGCTCTGCTTAGTTTGGAATCAAATGACCGTGTGTGAGTTGTCCAATGATATTTATTTAATATTTATTTATTTATTGCTTGAACGTTTTATGTCGGTAAAACTAAGGTCTACACTGTCACACAATTTACTTTATACGTAGAATCAACTGTCAGGGCACACCTAGCTCTCGTTAGGCCCGCGATTACGTTAAGGGCGCGTTCCCACTATGTCGTAACGATTAATTTATCGTTGGACGACTGTCGTCTTTAGCTGTTCCCATTATAACGATTATTTGTCGTCAAAAAATGTTATCGTATAGTGACTGTCGTATTTAGCCGTCCCCACTGTCACGATAATCTGTCGTCACTGCAAACTGTAGACGATAGTAAGTCGTGTCGTTCTATATGTGAACACCTCCATTTAAACATATAAGCCACGACACTTAAAACTACACGATTATCTGTCGTCACGACGTACTGGGAACGCGCCCTAAATGTACGCCCGCGACGGGCACCCGTGCCGTGAACACGTACATGCACGCTGACGGTGTCCGTGGGACTACAATAAGGCCCGACATGGGGATCGAACTATTATATATTATTTTGTACCTATATGTTTTATTTTTTATTGTAACAGGTATTTAATCTTTCTTTACATGTATGAAGTGTATCTTTTTACTCATTTTTAAATTGTAATTGGCAGTTTCAATCACCTTGAATGTACAACGAATTGGATTATTCTGTAATGTTGTTCATTTCTAAATAAATAAATAAATGATACAGTGGAATCCTTTAATACAGGATCGCGCGGCCTTCTGCTTGACGCAATTTAAGGTTTTACTTAAACAAATGTATAAAGTACTCACACTCCACCTCACCGGAGAGAGCGTTGGTTTCGTTGAGCAAGTCCATAGCGGTGACGCAGTCCAGAATGCTGAGTAATGTCTTTGTCAAGCGGAGTAGATCGCTGAAGCTGTACACAACATGATAAGATAAACTTTATTACAAACAAACAAATATAATTTTTTGTAAATCTAAATAATGTAATTAAAAACTTATAGGCTTAATCAAATTTAGTTGTACGACGACTTACCCTCTTATTCATAGACACACTATAAACCAATTTTAGTTAAAAAGCTACTTAAATATGTTTTCTCTTTTTCATAACGGTAAGGAGTGAAAGAAACAAAACTCTTTATAAGCCTCTCATAACTTCATATATTTTTATGAATAAGAGGGATAGTTTCTCTCCTAAAACCAAGCATGTCTTTATGAAGTAAATCTTATAGCCTCTTTGCGTTACCGCAGCAGCGGTTAGCCGCGCGGCAACAGTTTATACAACCGCTCGGCAGTTCATGGCAGTTAAGTGCAATTACAGGCGTTTGCACATTATACTGTAACCGCGCGGTTAGCCGTTAGTGCCTAAGGGAGCTTAGTTTTGGATGTTCATAATCGGACAAGTATTATCTAATATAACATTTAAACTTCAAAAAATATTTTGTAATTTAATGTACTAAAGTAAACCTTAAAATTATGAAACTAAAGTCCAAACTTTACTTACCTATAAAATCCAAAATAAATCAGTTCTCTAGCCAGTTTGACGACTTCAAAGGTGAGTTTGTTTTGATCATGGTCACTAAAGTACCACGTCTTAGTGACCACGTTACATAGGTAGTTCTCTACGAAGCGGATGGTGGACGCGAACTGTTCTTTCACCTTCTCGCGGTTCGCGTCTGGACCGCCTTTCACGCATTGGTAGCTGAGAAAGAATAATTAAAATTAATAAAAAAAAAGTTAAATAGTTGCTTGATTCACAGCTGTAAACTAGAAGCTTATAAAAAAACGCAAATGATTACATACAAATATATCCTATCTGAGACACCCATATAGATTTAAAAGTCGTTATATGCTTTGAGTACCAACGAAAACACAAAAAATTACAATATAATTTGAATCTAACAAAAATACTAGCTTACAACGTCATTTTGCAATAATTATACCTACAACTCAGAAAAGCCTAAGCTATTGTCTATATAAGTATAAGTCTTATAAATAAGAGAGAAAAGAAAAAGACTTTATTCAGAACTTTTTCGTTATTTGTACACAAGAGAAGTAATAACAGTCTTGTTATATTGTGTAGATACGTAGGTATAAACTCACTCATGTATGTGTATCTGGTCGCAGACCTCGGTCCAGAGCCGCGCGTACTTGACGGGCGTGACGGGCTCCTGCGGGTCGCGGTCGGCGTGCAGGTGCAGCATGAGGCGGCAGAACGACGCGCGCACCTCGTACGAGAGCGACGCGTTTGACATACATCTGCACAACAAATGAATGTATTAAGAACTTACGTACGGAAATCAAAATATACAGGGTGTGGCGTAAATAATGGATAATCCTTTACCAGCGGATGGGCGACGACCCGACTGATGTAAAAATTTAAATATATCTCTGGCATAACTATCATAGTTTTAGAAATTTCGGCCATTTTGTATGTTTTAAAAAAAAACGATTTACGCTCGTACTGGTACATAACTCAAAGTGCTTGGCCAGACTGAGCACGCGAGTGCGGGCGCAGCCGTGAAATGGAAATGGACCATCTTATACATAAAAAGTTCCTGAGTGTTTCGGAAGTCATTTAAATTGTGGGTCCCGGCTGTCATTTTCGAAGATCTTTGACAATCAGTAGTCAGAAGCTTGAAAGTCTGATACTAGTCGTACGGAAAGGAATCGTTTTATAACCCAGGTAACTGGGTTGTGGAGGTCCGACAGGCAGCTGCTCCATGTAAAATACTAGTATTCAGCTGCATCCGGTGAGACTGGAAGCCGACTCCAACATAGTTGGGAGAAAGGCTAGGCTGATGACATTAATCCTTGTCCAATAGTATTAATGTATACTTACTTCAATATCAAATGTATATGCAGTTGCGGCGAGAGACTGTTCAGCGCCAGATACTGTCTGTTGAGACACATGTTGGAGAACAGGTCGAGCTGATGCCGGTAGTAGTCCAGGATGGCTGCAGACTCGCCATTCGGTTCCACCCTGGCCTCAGCCGCCAGTTCCGAGAGGAGACGGGAATTCTGTGCATAGGAAATTCAACTTTAGTTGGTAAGTTTCAAAGTTAATTTTTTAATAACTCTTGGTTGCAGTCGAAGGAATTTATCTTTCCCGTGCAATTATAAACAGCAAATTAATCATTAATTGTCGGTGTCCACGGGACGCGTCGGTGCAACGGAACGTAAATATTAAGTCTATGAAGATTTATACGCAGATTACTTTAACTGGATTCTCTATTACTATCGACTACAGACAACCGGCTAGCTATCGAAAAATTTTACATGAAAATATGATCAGCGCCTCTACCGAATTCTGTAAGAACTAATAACGAATTGCGCTACGTTTTATTCGTTTTTAGTTACATGCAATTATAACCTAATGTTAGTGTTCTTCGTTTGTAATAATAGTGCACTTACTTTTTTGTTATTCCATAACAGCATAACTTCCTCTTCTACGGTATATTTGTTATCGTCGGGGTCTAATGTCTTGCTATTTTCGTATTTCGTAGAAACCAGTCTGTTGAAGAAATAAGCAAATACTGTTTATATAATTATAAATAAATATAACCCATTAATTTTCCACTGCTGGGCAAGGGTCTCCCCTATAATGAGGGAGGAGTTTATATATATAATAACAAAATAACAATTAACAATAAATTAATAATTTAAAAAACACCCGATGTTTTTTATACTTTTTATGGATTGGCTAGTTAGGTTAAATGTAGTTGTGTTTACGAGATTAGATTTTTTACGAGACAGAGTTAAAGCTATGGCATGTCGACTCCAGTACACAACAGTAATGCCGTCCTTAAAGTTAGTCGATTGATCATTTGATGGTTGACGCTCAGACGTCAATAAATGGTCGGTATGGTTCCGATAGTTATAATAAAAGACAAAAAAAAACGTATTGTAAATGGATACACTGGGAGGAGGCGCCCCATCGAAAGACATACTCAGATCATCATGTCTTGAAAAAAGGTCAGTTGTGTAGTACTCGTAATCGGCGGTCCTGTATGACAAGATGTTTGGATGTGAATGAGGCAAAGCAAGTTTGTAAGGATCGTAGCAAGTGGCATTCTTTGGTCTCTGCCTACCACTGAAAAAATGCGTATATGATGTATGTATGTAATGTATGTAATATATGTAATGATGTTACCTGGTCTCAATAAGTATATCGGAGTTGTTGGGCCACAGCACACTCTTGCAGATGAGCTCCTGCGTGACAGCAATAGCCTTCTTGTTGGAGATGCACAGGTCGCTCAGGTAGTCCAGGAAACGGGACTGCCATGTCTTCATGTTCTTGCGTACCAGCCCTGGACGCGTACATACCATTTAATTCAAGGATCTATAATATTTTTAGAATGCCTAAGTAGTTAAGGTAGGCTAGAATGCTGAACTTTAATGTTGATTTGTTTAGAAGACTTAAAAGCTCTGAGTTTATTAAATACTGTTTTTTTAGTATTACGCTACAGTCTCTTTCTTTCTTTACTAACGAGAGTAGATATGTTTGATATTGACCAAATATCATTATTTTCAGTACGTATTTGGCCGTTACAGGACAAAACACAAACCGGTATTAAGACTGCTTATGTCATCGCATCTCCTGCGCAAACGATTTGATTTCGAGTCCCAAATCGAACCAGTCCAAGTTAACTATTGCTAGTAAACTGTAAAGTAGTTCAGAATTATTTGTGTCGAATTATATCTTAGTGATTTCCTGTAGTGCAGTATGGGTGAGCTGATGATATACATACCGACGAAGGTCTCGATTTCGGAGGCAGTAATGTGCTTCTCCAAAAGCTTCCTGTTGTTGTGCAGCAGTGCCGTGATCGTGTCCTCGGCCAAGATGTCGTAGCCGATCTGCTTCTGCATGAACCCGAAGTGCTTCGCTATGTATTCCTGCAATACAAAGAAAAAGACATAGTTATGACATGCTAGACTGGAAAACCAGACACATTTCTGACAATGATCCGAATTCTCGTCGATATTACTGCAGGGGTCATGGGTTTGATTAAAACACGTAGCAAGTATTTGTGTGATTTATTAACAGTGTCGAGTTCTTGCGTCCGCATGGAAATCAAGGTGAACTTGCATTTAGCATTGTACTGCAAGTAGACATATCAATAAGTTTAATTTTAAAACCATGGGTTAAAAATGTCATGGAGTTAGATTTGTGTCCGAGCAAAGAATTAAAAACACTTCCCGCGTTAACTATGTGAAACCGATCTGATTTTAGAAAAAAGTATCAGTCGTAGAATATTTGTAAGTCATAAATATATATAAAAAATATCATTTTTCAAAGGTAGCAGTCGAATCGGCAGCTAAAATTTACGTTTTAGTTTCGTACCTGGTTTTTCCTATAGTCCTGCTGGCTGAGCCTGAGTATCCTGTAGCAGAGTCGGAAGATGTACTTATAGGCGGCGTAGCGAGGGTCGTGCAACTCCTCGATCTTCAAGAACGCCTCCCCTTCAGCCGTCTCTTGGAATGGACCCTGGGAACACCACACTATGTAAGAAATAGCCTTGCTAACTAGTTGTATTAAGTCATTTCTGCCTTCAGGGTACAAGAATAGAAAGTATTTACATGTCTTTTGTTTTCTATTATTGCCACTTCGTGAACAAATGTAATTACGATAGTTGGGTGAATACTTTTCAATCCGTATATCTTATGTTCAAATACCAATGAGTAAACTTGCTAAGCATCACTCCTCTCATTCGCAAAGACTGTTGCCAAACAATGGGTCAGTCATGGGTTAGAAAAAATTATTCGCGAATATCATAAGCAGAAGTCATTTAAAAACTGAACAGTATTTTATTTTATTACTAGTTTTTAACTATGAAAAATTTAATAATAAGTACGCGATCGTACCCAAAATTATCAAGACGTGCACGTATACGTACCTCCATAGCGTACACGTTCTACCTTTTTTTTACAAATTTTCCATTTGAACTAAATTTCAAGGAGAGCAATATTTTTGCATTATTTTGCGATTTATGACGTCACAGTTACCTGTAATATCTTGAACAGCTGTCTCAGTATGTACTGTTCTCTGAGCAGCTTCTGTCTGTCTCTGTTGGGGTTCTCCACCACCAGGTCCAGGGCTTCCGACTTATTGGGCTCGTTTTCGAAGCCCGCTATAAAGTACACTATGTCTTGAAGTAAGCAGGTTAGTGCTCTGGAAAGAAAAAAAAAAGTGGCATTTATTATTAATATAATAATGTCCTGACCAATATTTGGTTACTAGGTGGCCAGTTTTTTTGCAACTGCCCCCGAGACACAGGTACACTCTTTAACAATTCGCATTCATGTGTCTATACGTGCTTTTTTGAGCAGGAATGTGCATAACTTAGTATTATTAAGTTATTCATGCAGTCATTAAGAAATTTCTTGTCAATCTCTAAACCTACCCGGGATTCGAACCTAAATCTGACCATTCATCGCCGCACCATTTCAGTAACACAATCAAAAGAAACATCATTCTTAATTTTCTTTGCAGAATAATATGATATATGTTTTGGTCCTATTAGCTAAAAATACTTACCTTGATATCGTATTTCAAATTATGTTTTTTAAGACCTGAATTTCCTAGCAGACACTTATAAATTTTTTTTTACGAATTCTTTTAATATAATTAATAAATAGACAATTAAAACTATGTCTTACTTCCTCTCATTATGTTCTATATTCCCGTGCTGCAGTTTGGTCGACAAGGCGGAGAGCACTTTGCACGCGTCGTTCGCGAAGTCTAAGTCTCGCACCTCACTCGGAGATACCGAGATTAATGCGAACGCTTCCTTGTCTTCTTTTATTAGGGAACATCCCACCTGGAAATTGAGAAAAAAGGTCCGATTCAATTAATGTCCCATTGTTTCATTTGGTAACTAGTGGACACCCACAACTTCGTTTGCGTGGACTTTATTAATGAAAAATTCCGTAAATGCCCTTTCCTCAGAGATTTCGGGGTAAAAAGTGAGTATAGGTACTCAATGATTTATGTTTGCAGTTGAATAGTGAACCGTACCGTACATATTTGTATGGAAAAAAACTCTTTAACAACTGCAAACTAAAGTTTGTTTTACGCTTTTTTGCTCATATCTCAGCTTTAATGAGGCGTATCAAAATGATATATAGTTTCATTCAAATCCGTCCCGTATTTCCGGAGATTGATGTGTACAAACAGACGAAGCTTTTTCATTCTCGTGTGTGTAACAATCATTATTAAAAATAGGGTATAATGGAAAGATTAGTTTTCTTTGTGTTCATTTGTTCTTACCTTGGACATGACAGGTTTCTCTTCATCTTTGTCAATGGGAATAGCCGTGGAATGTACCCACGTGTGCGTGCATAAGTGCTGGAGCCTGCGAATTGTATGTGTATCGTGTTAAAGTAAAAATAATAAGTACATATCGATTGACCTAATTGCCTTTTTTAATCTTTTAAATAAATTATGATGGAATAACTAAAGGTATTGGTTTTAGGTGGTGAGTCGTGTTTCATGATTTCCGTCGGAAGTGTTATTTTTTTTCTTTACTTATCCCGTCCCAGTTTTTGGTACTACCACTAGTCCACTAGTCTCTGCCCTAGGCTATTTTCTGCCAGTCACCCAGATAAGTGTAGAAATTCTCACGCAATGTATTTCTTTTTACGCCCAAACATCAACAAGTGTAATAGATTCAAAAAGAAACGCGGGCAGCGCTGCGAGCATAAGCTATTCCAATGAAAAATCTCAATAGCGTTTAGTGACACGTATAAAAAAAGTAAAAAGTGTCGAAATTGGTCTCCAGAATAAATAATGTAAAGAAAAACAGTGTATTTAGAGTTTATTATTAATATGAGTGTGTTACCTGACGTAGCTGCTCTGAGGTACGGGCGAGTCCGAATGTGTCATGGTGGTAGGGTCCAGCTCGAACAGTGTGGCGATTTCTGAGGAGTTCGGCACCGATACCAGCTGGTAAGCTGGCTCGCCGGGTTCCACTGGCTGGTCACTAGAAACAGAGGTTAAAATGATATTAAAATTAATTTATAATGTAATTTTGTTTTAATAAGAAGCTAAGCTGTGCATCTAATTCAATAAGTGTAAATTACGTTCTCGATGATAAGTTGATAGAAGATGATAACATTCTCCATTCTATACTGATATTATAAAGCTGAAGTGTTTGTTTCTTTGTTTGTTTGTACACGCTAATCTCAGAAACTTCTGGTGCGAATTGAAAAAATATTTTTCTAATGGACAACCTATTTACTACGCATTACGTATAACTTTAATTACTCTACGACTGTTAGGAGCGGAGCAGCAACGCAAGATGTTTAAAAAAACGGGGAAAAATATGACATTTAAATTATATGAAGTTGCGCAGGTCAGCTAGTATGTAATATAATGGTCCATAAAAATTCCATGAAAATTAGATTTTAATTAGATTAGAATAGAATTACATTATATAAGTGAAAAAGAGATTGCCGTTGATTAATTTTATATTGTTTTGTTTTCTTTTATGCAAGTATTTGTTGACAATAAAGTAATTTTCATTATTATTCATTCATACGCTATATTGACTTACAATAAAATTATATTGTGCGTATACTAACGGTGGTCTATTACACGCTTCGGCAGCCAGGTAGTGTCCGGTGGCGAGGTGCTTGAACCTAAATATTGAGTTCCAGTGACCGGCGCCGCCGCGACACGGGTCGTGTTGGACTACCTGAAAACATTAAACGAAAAATATTAAGATGGCTGTCTATAGTCCGGATTTTAATCTAAATTACGTCAGTATTAACGTGAATGTATATGTAAAAGTATCCTTTAACTTAAGTTATTTAAGAAATAAAAAGGTTATGCGCTTTATAAAAAAAAAAAAATATTAAGTTATTAATTTGGATATAGGCCCAGTTATATATATAAACAGGCACTAAAACTCAGCAGGGAGATAAACTAAGTGAAGATATTCCGTAAAGTGAGTGAGAGATTAATAAACTTGATATTTCTAATGTTAGCATAGACTGAAGGAAGTAATTACGGAAAAACCTTGATTAAAAGCCTTCTTATATGCATTTATAAAACTCATTAAAACGTATCGCAAATAGAAGAACCAAGATGTCAACAGTACCATATTTTTTTTTATAAAAGACAACTCCCGCACTAAAAATTGCTCTTGTGTCGCGGGAACTTTTACAAATATACAAACAACGGATAGAAAGCACAACCAGACCCGAAACAATTATTTGTGGATCGCACAAATAATTGCTACGTGTGGGAATCGAACCTACGACCTCCCGATGCAGTGGTATCGGCGTGGCGACCTAAACCACTATGCCACGGAGGCAATGAATTACCAAAAAAAAATCAGTATCTATCGCATAAAATACCTTATGAAGAATACCCTCACCTCAATCTCCCACAAAGCCTTACTGCTAGTAGCAGCAGTAGCGCTGGACCGTCCAGTGGTCCTCAGGAACACATGCTGACGCTTCTGGTACTCGTCCATGGTGAGGAACTTCTCCTGCTCGGCATGGAACAGCCTCACCACGTCGCCACCCTTCAGGATCTCTTCCTGGTTCTCCTTGTGTTCTAGGAAGAGGGTCACCTTCCATGACGTTGAGGAGTTCACCACGTTAACCTGGAACATAAAGTTAGGTCATTAGAATTTTTAAGACCATTTGGAAGACTCATTAAATTAATAGTCTTCTGTAGCCAGATAAGACAAGAGAAGATACGCGCAGTCTATCTTGGCCGGCTTGAAGTTAGCAGCAGTAGCTGCGTAGATGACATTTTTTGGAACTAAATGGCGACGTTATGGGGTACCCTTTATAACGTGGCTAATGCATTAAGCATACACCTAAACTCTGGGTTGAGTGCAGGGTTATGTGGGATTCTCCCGCCAGAAGGGCGGGCATACCCACTAAATCGCCACGTGTATCCTCACGGCCGCTTGTGGCGGCGTGCACGTTCAGGGTACCTGCGCAAATGTTCCTTCAAGCCGGTCAAAATAGATTGCGCGTAATGTACTAACGAAAAGATCGTTATTTGATACATACCTCCATGCAACCAATGTTGTCAGGCAGCTCATGATTGGACGATACGTGTAGGACTTGTTGGCCAGCATTCACGGGGTTCATTATTACTTTGTCGCCCACTACTACATTGTCACCTGTAAACAGAAAATACTCTCATTAAACAATATCATTAAAAATAGCTCGATTCTTTATCACTATCGACTACCAAAAACCGGTTAGCTGTCGAGATATTTTGCACGAAAATCTGATAAGCGCCTCTCGCGGTCTCTATAGGAACTATTTTGTCCGCACACTATAAATGTCAAACTCTCGATACACGACAGTACCGACTGTAAAGAATTGCGCGCTACATTGCCATGTCAGTAGAGTTGGCTGCCACAGAGAGGTCCCAGGTTCAGCCATAAACCAAAAAACCTGTACAGATGGCTAGTTTTAAATAGTACTACATAAACTTTTTGTTTCTTTATACCCTATTGCTGTCCAAGCTTGCTACTGCTGGTCAAGGGTGTCTCCCGAACGAGGGACGGCTTAAGCCTTAAGCCCATCACGCTGGCCACTTCATACTATATAATATTGTATACATTAGAAGACATTATTACTCGGCTCACAGTTATTGAATATCTGGCTAAAGTAAATTCAAAGCTGAAGTTATAGGACTAGACAACTTAAAGAACGTAAGTCTTGTAAAATGTTTTATTATATAATGTAGTTTTATGATCATACGAGTATGTTGTTAGGCTTATTGTTTGCTTAAAGACAGTGTCACACTCACCCGTGGATCTCAGCTTGTAGAAAGGCATGACATAGAACCAGGAGCCCTCGTTGCCGTTCGCGTCGAGGTGCACCCTCATCGCGTTCTTCTCCAGCAACGCGGGCAGTCTTTTGTTCACCTGCAACGTAACATAAAGAAATTGATGTCAATTCATTATAGTACTAAAGCTACTTAGCGAAAATACCTTTAGCATAAGAATTTATTTTAGAAAGATTAATACTGGTAGTATTCATCCAGCTAAAATACCTTTAGAATAAGAATATTAGTCGGTTTTGAATGTCGTATGAATCAATTAGTAAACTCTTTTGCAAATTCATCAGTTCCACGAAAGAAAAATAACTTATGACCTCCTAAAAACCCAGCAGTAGCGAAACTATCCGCATATAACGGACTCACCTTTTTTTATTAGATATGTAATAGAGCAGGGTTTCCCAAACTGAACATGACTTATGGATTGGGAAATCCACCGAAGCACTAACCGACTGTGCCGACGGGCAACAAAACAATTGAAAACTCAATTTCTTCATATTGGAAACGGTTAAATTACCAAGAGGTAGGTTACGATGTTGGTAACTTGTTTTACATAGGTCCTAGTTCAGACTACTTTGAGAACATGTATAGTAGAGTAAATGACACTGTCGCTAATTACGTAAAGTTGATGACGTCATTAACTAGACATTTTTGAGATGAAGAGTTTCTTGATTTAAGGGCGTGTACTCACAGTGAGGTATTTGTTGGACTTGACGTGCAGTAGTTGTACGACACTGCCGTACTGCACCACCGTCCCCAACAACTTCTTGTTCTCCAACTCATTTTGTTTCTTCTCTATCTTAGCGGCTTGCTGGAAAACAGACATTTATGCATATTACATCATAGTAAGCAAATGTAGAAATGTGTATTTATTCTTCATGTCAGCTGACCCTATATTCGCTTGCACCCGCGCTTTATAGGGGCTCGAAAGCTGAGGGAGGCCTTATGAATAACTAGCTGACCCGCGCAACTTCGCTAGCGTCACATAAGAGAGAATGGGTCAGAATTTTCCACGTTTTTGTAACACTTTTACTGTTACTCTGCTCCTATTGGTCGAAGCGTGATGATATAAAATATGCTTTTTTTCACGACAAATATTCTCAAAATTATTTATATCTCTTAATATAACGATGTCGCGCTAACACATATCCGCCATTAAAACAGTTGCCATGACAACAGAATGTTGTTAATTCAATGTCATTATAATATTAGTTATTCGCGACTTCGTCCGCCACCTGAATTTTCCCGGGAAATGCGTCATTTTCCCGGGGTAAAAAGTAGCCTATGTCCTTTCTCGGGTATCAAAATATCTCCATACCAAATTTCATGCAAATTGGTTCAGTAGTTTAGGCGTGATTGAGTAGCAGACAGACAGACAGACAGACAGACAGACAGACAGACAGAGTTACTTTCGCATTTATAATATTAGTATGGATATTGAGTTTTTTTATGTAACCTTCAATTTATTAGCGAAATATGGACCTGCATGTATAACAATCTGCATTACGCTTGCTCGTTTTTCCTGAAACGTAGAATTGAGACAACATACTAAAATGTCTGGCAGATATAAGTGTCGTTGATCAATCACTATTCATGAGAGAGATGTTCAAAATTTAATAAAACTGTATTTTTTTTCCTTAAGGTAACTATAAGCTCAAATAGTAGTTCAAATTGAAAAACAAAAGTCTCCCATTTACAAACGAAAGACCTGTAAGTTATTTTATTTTCATTCTATTAATGAGTAAGTATTTGCTTTCAGTTAACATACCTATTTAAAGCAATATTATCTATACACAATGCTACACTTCTGTCAGCAAAGTTATAAGGTAAATATTAAATAAGTTCATTATTGAGAGAGACGCACGTAATTATTTCGCAGGATTTCATTTAGAAATACTCATAAAATCAAATTAGTTTCCACCTTTTTGAGCAGAACGAAAACAGGTGTTTCTTTATTGGAGGAGTTATTAAATATTACGAATTGAGGGCTATTCAAATTTTTGTCCAGGTTATTTTGTGAATCGTCACTATAAGTGGTTCGGTGAGCGTTGAACAATTTTCGGATTTTTAAACTATTTTTGTGAAACATAAAGTTGACTATACTTTCAGAGTTATGTAATCATTATTATTGATTACAATTAGTATAATAATTTCAGGTTTTTTGTTTCTTTGAACATTCAATTCCCGCACTAAGAACTGCTCTTGTTTCGCGGAGACTTATACAAACAACGGACACAAAGTACAACCAGACCCGAAACAACATATTTGCGGATCGCACAAACATTTTATTTATTGCGTGTAGAGATCGATCCTACGAACTCTCAACGCTCTGGTAGTGGCGTCGCGACCACCTTAACCACTGGGCCACATAGGAGCAGTCAGGAGTCCACACCCCCACAAATATTCATTCTTCAGAGCTATTGATAAATTTTGTATGAAAATCTGTTCAGCATCCCTAGTGGATGCCGTAGGAACAAATTTTTCAATCCATTTTAAATACTCGAGCCTATTCCAGCGCCAACTGTTGAAAAGTAAGTAAGTATAGAAGTATCCTAGCTATCAAGTTTCGTCTTATCTTTCTTCCAATAATCTCTACCCGTATCTCTCGATCCAGAGGGATTTTATCAAAATCCCTTCTCGCTCGATATTTTCGCAAGCTCGCGTTTTACAATTTCAACTGGAAACGACATTTTATTGAGACTTTACATTGAATAAGTAAGCAATTTATGTAGTTACACAGGACAGATAAAAGTAAACACAATTCGTATTTCATTTTACATATTGAAAATGACTGAACATAGAGCAAATTGGACCACTTCTCAACAAGAGCTTATTAAAATTTAACACTTTTTTCTAAGAGCTATTTTTATTTCTTCTAAAACATCAGAAGAAAATGACTGTAAATCGACCTTTCTTTAAGAATGCTTATAAAAAATGATCACTATTTCCTATCGCCATTTATTTCAAGTTACAAATTCAGTAAAAGAAAATTAATATAAATATATCAGAATTCGGCCACTACTTAACAATGCTTATAAAATATATGCCACCGTTTTCTATTGCCTATTTTTCATTATCTATTTAAACTTTTCATTAAACACCAAATAGCATGATCATCGATTGCTTCTCAATTTACTGATCGACACGTCACCTTGCCCTATTTCATACACCCCCTATCTTCCTCGATTGACAGGTGTAAGGGGTAGAATTTACCTATTCAATTCAACTTACGCAAATTTTATGGAAAGCCTTTCGGTCGCATGAATGTGAAATCTCAGAATTCCTTTATGAAAAGACGTCGGGCCCTCGTTTATATTGCGATATTTTTAGCTATTTACTTCGTGTCATATTTCAAGACGGTAACGAAATCAATGAGAACCTGTGACGTAATCTTAGGTCTAGAATTCACTATTTACGGCGTCTATCAATCTTTGTTAAACAAGAGAAAAAAAAATTAAAAACAATTAGTTTCCCACTGCTGGGTATCCATGAGGGAGGGGTTAAACATTGAGTCCACCACGCTGGCCAATTGCGGGTTGGGGACTTTGCACATCTTCAAAAAGATAAGTAAATTCTGTCTATATATTTTTCTATATATTTACTATTTACTTTAATTATGCATATTAAGAAAATTTGAACTTAATTTAAACGTTAAAAGCTACCGATTAACGTTTCCAAGAGTTCAACACATACAAAAACGAAAATAAAATTTCACCTACCCAATTTCCCTTTACCTAAATTTATATTAGCAACAAGCCCAAAAGCCTAACCAACCCTTCTCGTAACTCTTGCGGGAAGATTTTAATTAAATCGCCTTAAAATCACCCTTCAATTTAGGGAGGCCATCATGCCGAGACTAAAAGTGGGTCAAATACGAAAATTAATACACGAACGTGTTGTCTTGTGGGAGCGAAATATCTACGTTATTCTGTTAATGAATTATTTGATTAAAACATGATGTTCCTATCCATAGTCGTTATGAAAACCAAATTAACTCTCTTTGACCCGTTTGTATCTATAGGTAACTACTGAAAAGTTCGAGTTCATAATCTGCCAGAGCTAAAGACTTTATCTTTCGGAAGGATATTACATGTATATCGAAGCAAATTGATGTTGTGGAACGTAACAGTGGGTAGCGCAAGGTCCTGAAATTGTCTGAATTGTCTCACTTTATCCCAATGGTGATATAACGAGACGTGACAATATTTACGTGTGTATATAAAGTAAGACGCCCAAATAAGCCATGCGGGAGTACAAAATAAATAATCTTATTTTCAAGATCCCAGAATTAAAACGTATTTAAATTGTCAATCGACTAAAAAGAGAGACTTATTTGTATTCACTTCAAGTTTTTCAAGATAACTAATGGATTCACAAATCCAATTTGCATTTATCTTATTAAAAAGGCATTAAAGTCTGCGCTTCGCTTTGAGTTTTAATTTCCAATTTATTATTGCGAAAAATACGAAAAAAACTGGTTTAAAATACTGAGTTTTTTAGGATCGGTTTCGTCGACTGCATTATATATGTCTAGTACATACAATACAGAAATAATATCACGCCCTTTGCCATAGGTGTAGGTAGAGACAAGAGAACACTACTTGGTACGATTCCAATCTTCCCTAGCTTCATTCACATAATAATAAATCGCTTATTTTTATGTAAAAGTACAGTTTCTTAAGGCTAGGGCTACACAAAATGCTAAAAGTTAATGTTTATCATCCATGCATCTCGTCTTAAACGCGATTGAAAATTAAAGGCATGATACAATATATTTTTAAGCTAGGTCTACGCCGCAGGGGCCAAGCGCGAGCCGAACTTAAGTTTCTTTTACAATGTTAGTTCGAAGCTTTTAAGTTAGACTAACCTACACGAATTTCTGCTCGGCTAATACTCGTCTGTCATAAACCTACCTTTTAATAAATAAATAATAAATTTAACCCATTACTGTCCCACTGCTGGGCAAGGGTCTCCTCCCGAAATGGGGGAGGGGTTAGGTTATTTCTAATACACACATAACTTCGAAAAGTCATTGGTGTGTTGCCTCGGGTTCGAACCTGCGACCATTTTCGTGGGAGGTATCAACTTATACCACTCGGTTATCACTGCTCTACTTTAAGAACCTACCTTAGGAAATTAAAAACTGTAGTATAATCATCATTCTATGAAATCACGGGTTACTAATAAATATATTTTCAGTTTACGGCCTAAAATGGGACACTGATAGACATATATATCATCTAGTAGACCCATTTACCTAATTTATAGACCAGCAACAATTATATAACATTCATAAATCTTAATGTCAGTTGGTACAGTGTCCGCAAACTAACACGAGAGATACATCAAGTATAAATTGCTAGACGATTATAGCACTTATTACAAGGGATTAGGGTGCTTGTGCCTTCTGTAATGGGACATTTGTCTTTCTAATATCGTGGTTTATCAAATTGATGACCAGTTAGTGGGAATTAATGGTGATTATTGTGGTTAGTATGTTCGTTAGTTTGAGCTACAATGATATATCAATATTATGTTTTGAAAGGTTAAAAAATAGGTGTTCTGATTCAAGTGAAACGAATAGTAAAGATGAGTCCGTTTCATAACGTTTAGCACAGTTCCATTGATAAGTATCGTATAAGATATTCGATGATTCAAGTGTCACTATATAATTTTGAAAAAGAACCGTCAAAATTCCATCCTTTAAGCTAACTGATACTTATCCAGAATTGAGATTCGAGCATTAAAGTTTATGTTTGTATTATTAGTACTTTCTGTAATAATTGTAAGCACGGCTCATGTAACCAGGGCCAAAACGTCAAGCAAGACATTTATTTAATAGCGTAATTCCCGTACAATATTAGGTTACTTTTTTGTGCCTTCTGGGACAAAACTAAAGGCTTTTTAAGGAAAGTAATTGGTATTAAATGGCTATATTGGTAGTGCTTTTGGAAGGTCGTGAACAAAGGAGTAATCCCATGGGTCTTCAGACAAATTTAGTTGAAGAGCTACTGATGGTAATGAAACCTATAGAGAAACTAGTCTTTAGATTAGGTTACGTTCATTTTGTAATAGAATATCCGCCTAATTGATACTATAGAGGATTTTCAAAGCTACATAACTGTTCAATTATATGTGAATGACAAACCGCAAGTTCTTAAAATTGCTGAGACTTTTGTTTCGAATTAAGGTGAAGATAGGATTACAAATAATGAACACACATACATTCGTTTTCAAACTTCAAAGAAAACTGCACCAAAATTTCAACATTAGTTTAGGAGCAACGGTGGTACAGACATACCTACAGACGCACAGTTTTAAAACACAATACCTTTCTTTTGGCGTTGTGTATTTAAAAGATACCTCCAAAGTAAAAAATATGTCATAATTTTAAATAATAATGGTCGATAAGTGTTCCAAATAACATTTAAAACCAAAAATATCATACCCTACTTTTCCCTCATTATAATAACTAAACTACTGAAACTCATTAATCAAGTAAAAACATTAATATTTTTACTATAAATAATGACAGAAGTAAAACGGGGCCGGTGGAAGTTTTCATAAGCGTTTGTATCAGTTTCACAAAGGAAATGAACTCGTTAATGGATATTTTTGATTTATATTGATTTAGGCACTTGTCCCACCAACAGCGAGTAAACGATTAACTATCGACTATTTTCTCGCTCAAGAAACGTACAATAGATATGACATTCCGTGTAAATAAAAGAGATGCATATACTAATAGTTGATGACACTGCCGCTTTACTAGTTTTGTTGCTAAGCGACAAGCTGTCAAAAATGGACTCGCCCAACGATTAGAACCACGGAATAATAAAAATGACTGGAAGAATCACTAAGAAAAATATATCAAATAAATTCATACTTTACTGCTCGTTAATAGAGTTTACTTTTGTTTAGTTTAAATGTCTGTTCGAAAAACGGTCTCGAGTGAGACTTACTTTTAAGGGCATTTGTCCCTCTCTAACAGTTGCCACTGTATAATGTTTGTAACTTATGGTGGTGATTTTAAGATTATTACTGAATTTACATTCGGTAATTGTTGTTTCATTAAACATAATTTTGGTATAAAAACAATCAAAAGTAGTTTTATACATTATTTATTACTCTTGATGCACACTAAGGATAGTTTGTATCTTGAAAATGTTATAATTGTTAGTGATCCTTCCAGTTAGTACTAATTCTTCCATGATTAGAACACACGCCGAGAGAGCAACCAGCTGTCATTAAACAACTACGCACTCGTTACTCGTTCATCGTCGGCGGTGGGACAAGTGCCTTAGTAGCTATAATAGAGAACGGTATTTTTTGTGAGTTGTGACTTTATTTTATTTTGCTTTATATTAACTAGTATCGATTAGCTTAGTATATACGAGTAGAGGTCTCTTAGGACGTGTTTAGAAATAAGTATTAGATAACTTATTTGCTACATAAAGTGACAGCGATTGAAAGAAAACTACTGTTAAAATTTAATCTGATAAGCTTTCCTATTGTTATCCAGAAGTGATGGTTTCCTGTTTTAATTTTCTAGAAGGCGCTAAAATATTGATAAAGCAAGCATCAAAGTCCACATCAAAGAAATTGCTTCAAAATTGTCACAAATAAATTTTTGTCCACTTGGGGCGGCTAACGGTCTCATTCCTGGATAAGCCCTTTGCCATAGCAGTAGGACAGTAATGGGTGATTAGACAACACTGGTTGAATGTTGGTTTCATAGAACATTATCGCCATTTGTCCCATAAGAAATTCAATGCGTCATGAGAAATTCTGAAAGCAAACCCCCTACTAGAATATAGATCAATATAAACACCCGTGATTATTCCCATGACGATCCTAACTCCGAGGGATCTCGGCAAGGATTTCAAGTCTAATATAAAATTTACGAGGCGAGATATCTCGTGCGAAATCATTATGGAATACGGTTGATATTTAAGGTTTCGTTTTAATGTTTCTGAGGGCATTTAAGGGCCG
Source organism: Anticarsia gemmatalis (assembly GCF_050436995.1). Taxonomy (NCBI): domain Eukaryota; kingdom Metazoa; phylum Arthropoda; class Insecta; order Lepidoptera; family Erebidae; genus Anticarsia; species Anticarsia gemmatalis. The sequence goes on from NC_134769.1 coordinate 1,892,065, forward strand.
AATTGCCACTTTAGGAGTTGAATTGGGGAATGATACGCAATTTATAGTGTTTTTGGTTGTGCGGTCGTATCAAGCCTCGTTAAAAGCGATTGGATGTTTTTTTTATAATTTTTGTTTCCGGGCTACAAATGGATTTTCAGATCTAAACACACGAATTGGAATAAAAATTGCGATTTCTCACGGTATAAGTAGAATTTTAGGAGAAATTGATCCGATATCTATGGGAATCAACGACAACTTAATTATTGCCAATCACACATCCATACTTAATATTATAAATGCGAAAGTAACTTTGTCTGTCTGTCTGTTACTCAATCACGCCTAAACTACTGTACCAATTTGCATGGGTATGGAGATATTTTGATACCCGAGAAAGGACATAGGCTACTTTTACCCCGGGAAAATGACGCATAATGGGAAAATTAAGGTGGCGGTCGAAGTCGCGGGTAAAAGCTAGTTTACTATATAATACCAACTTTCCAGCAGAATATTCGTTAACTTCATTAATACCATGCAATAGTCGCTAAAATAAACCAATTTATACAGTTTTAAATTTTACAATCAAACGGAACTTTAATTAAATATACTACAAAAACCTTTGTCTTTACTTTATATCTAGGTCATTGCCAGTATCAGATCTTTCAAGAATCAAAGACGTACTCTCCTTTGTCCCATTTTCACCTATTGTGCCCTGTAGCCCTTTTTAAAACAAGCCCTTTGTCACGTTTTAAACGCTTCACGGTTCGTCCTTGAAGTTGCGAGCTCGACGAAATGTAAAAAGTTAAATAAGCCTGTGTTATGCTAATCTGTTAAATTGTCTGCCCTTGGGATAATGGATGGCATTGAGTGGAGTTAGGGAGATTATGCTATGTGTGACAATAGGTCTCTTGTTACTTTAAGAGGGAGTTGCAAAATTATATTATTAGACAATGTTATTATGTTGTTGTTTGTTAATTTTCTAGTTAAGAAGTTAATTAATACATTTGATAGTCCTCTGCATAGGTCGTTAAGAATTACGCCGATTTTGTATCAAGTTTCTAATTTTGTTTCCTGCGCCTTTTTGGGCCGTTAAAAGTTGCTGTAAATTATTTTTTAATAAGGCACTCAACAGAGATTTGAGTAGCAAAGGATAGTTACAACATATCGCGATAAACATCCTTTTAAAGGTAAAGATTTGCTTTCTAGACACAAGGATAAGCAAGACTTAAGCTGTATTCTTTGCGTAGTTCTTTCCCTCTCAACTGTAAGCATTTAGAAGAGGATAGCATATACTTACGTGTAACCTCTTCAGCAGTCCTGTATCGGTGTTGGAGTTGGCCGACTGCTTGGCAGTATTCCAGAACTGCTTTTGAGCGGAGTATCGGTTCATAGGACATATTTTGAACAGGCAATCTGTGGACAATACGTTTATTTAATACAGTAATAGTAAACTCCGCAGATATTGGAAGGAAACCTTTCTGAGAACTTGAAAATTCTTTTAGCGAATAAGTCTGCAATTCAGTTTATCATTTCATACTTTTTGAAATCTTTCTCCCTATCGTCAATCGCATTCTTGTTAACATTATTGATACCATACTTCTCTTGACAAAGACAGTATAAATCACACGCATTGAATTTGAAAGAAATTAAATATATATTTACGTTTTCGAAGTGACAATAATAGCTCTACCATTCCATAATGAGTAACCCCATGGAAAACCCCTCAGCTTTATTGAACCCGTTTTCCTTAAGACAGTGTGATCACCGATATTCGATACATTCCCAAAAAACCACGCAGCCTTAATCTATCCCCACCTGCGGTCTATAAAGGTACCTGAACAGAATTAATACTATCCGTAAAAGCTTTTCCATTCAACCTGTTTTAATATTCGCCAAGAATAGTAATTTGAGGCGTATTCATTTAAAACTTAATAAACTTCACCTAAAAAGACAACCAATAACACAGAAACATAGAGACACACATTGAAATTCATTGAGCTTAAAATACACAGAATCAGAATAATATGTGATATAAAAATTATGTGATGCTAAGCGTTAAACTCAAGACCTGCTGAACCGATTTCACTAATTCTTTTATTATAAAATTTCTTGAAGTACAAGGATGGTTATTACGGGGAGAAAATTCGCTGAACCACCTATTACTTAATAATAATAAAAGCACTTGCTATCCATATTGAGTAACCGTAAACATAATCAAAACCAGCTTACCTCAAGACACTATCACTACTTTCACATCTTCCATCCATATACAAAAAATGGATGGCGAAATAAAATACATGCCCTAATTCATGCAGACGAAAATTTATCCCCACCTGCGGTCTATAAAGGTACCTGAATAAAATTAATGCTACCCGATATCCGTAAAAGCCTTTTCATTCAGCCTGCTTTAATTTCCGCTTAGAACAGTGATTTACAACCGTACATTATATTAATGATAGCTAATAATATATTTAACGCGACACATTTAACTCGTCCTATTTCATTTGTAATTTAATTAAATAGTTAGAGGTAAAATGTGTGAACATTTCATTTGTGTTTCAGAGCTAGTATAGAATTAATTGTGTGAAAGGAATTGCTTTGCAGGTTTATACCACCGTGTCTATTAAAATTACGCGTAAAATTTCTATCTAATATATGCTAGTGTGTGAACTTTTTTCCACCGTGTCATGTATTAGGTCGGGAAAAAAGTCTTTTCGCATTACAGTATGTATGAACTTGTAATAAAATCTTTTCTCTACACAAAAAAGTTCGATACATACTAGATATCCAAGTTCATACACACTAGAATGCGAAAAGACTTTTTCGCCGTCCTAATAGATTTATGCGGAATCCTGAAAAATCCGGTATCCTGTCATTGCTTATATTATTATATCCAAATGCTCACACGGTCAAATCTATATCACAAACCTGAATATGATGAAGATCATATACTAGTTTCTAGGACGGATTGATTGTGTTTGTCACTATCTCGACGGTCCCTACGTACATTCCCTCAAGTGGTACTTACGGGATTTGCCTTTTTTGTTTCCGTGACCTTCCGGTTGTCATATACTTTCGATTGATTAAAGAAAAATTAGTAAAAATGCTTTAATTCTACCCTAAATCAACACTCGACAAACCCCAGAACTACAACACTTCCGATGTAAAATGTCACTAGTGAGAGTTAAGACATTTTACATTGGCAAGTCAACAACACTCCCGCGCGCCTCCCCCGTAACTCCCACATGCGGGCTTGTTGCGCTCGCGCAAAAAAGAAAATGAAAAATGTAAAAGATAAAGGTAAAACCATCAAAATATCATCAGGTAAGTTGAATTTGACGTTTTATTTTATTGTACCTTCTTTAACTTTAATTATTAGTCAGTAAAAAGTTTATTTTTAATTACATTATCAACTTAAATTACTTTTTTGGTAATCGAAACAAGCTTTGTTCAATTCCGACGTAATTAGTCGCTTTTGGTAGTGACGTTATTTTACTTGGGAATGTTTTGAATCAAAAAGTCTTAAGTGTTACATAAGTGTTTTTACGTGGGAGAACATATACTACTGTTTTAAGTAACTGCCACTTAAGTTATTTTACATCGGGAATATTTAATTTAAAATGTAAGTAATTACCATTTCTGTTATTTTACGTTGTTTTTTGTTATTTTTTTCGGGTCCATTTTCGCTAGCATCAAAAGATGAACACTAAGATCTGGCTCAAATCCATGCAAAAAGGAGTCCTACGCCACCCTCGGCTCCATTAGCTTCAAATTTGCTCGGTGATAAAATACTGTCAGATTCAAGTATAGCAGAAATATTGGAATCGCCACAACCGACGTCTTCTCTTTGGCTCCAGGGGGTTTCTCAATCACCTTCCGAACATCGTGTTCCTTCATGGACTCCAACTCCCGCTTCATCGCTGCTATTCACTCATGGCTATCAGGTCTTCGAAGGACTTCTTTGTACGAACGTGGTTCTTCCTCTAACTTGCATGTACTGTTGTAGCAATATAGTCCACTTTGTACGCTACGAAGCCTATTCCTCAGAGGATACCTAGGCTCTTCCTCGATATTCACACTTACTGTTCTGACTCTTGTATCACAATGTTCAGCATCAGATTCATTTGAATTCACAGGCTCCACAGATTCAACACAAGGATCTGTATCCACATCTGCTGAGTCTGAGCTCTCCTCCGCATCTTCAATACTGTCTGGGTCTGTCAGACGTGTTTCGTTCTCCACATGCCTCACGAAGTCTTTGAAAAAGTTCAAAGCTTGAGACTTCTCCCTGAGAAAGAAATTTACTAGTGAAATCGTCTACTATTACGAACATGTAACGAGCTCCACCATAAGAACGTTCCGACATGGGACCACACAAATCAGCATGTAATAAACTGAGTTTGTCTTACGCTCGCCTTGCTTCACCCTTTGGAAAAGGTAATCTATGTGCCTTACCTCTTATACAAGCAGCACAAGGTTCCATTACACTTTTACCTCCAACCTCGATGTTAGGCAACTTCCGTAAATCATTCAAGTTAACATGCCCTAATCTACGATGCCAAAGTGCCAACGAGTCTTCAACTAGAACCGTAGCCAAAGCACCATCTACAATAGCAAAACAACAACCTGAGACTTCACTAGCAGTAACCACAAGTTTACTCGTTATCTCGCTTATCGATTGGTGAAACATCCTACAGCCATTAGAATCAAAAATAACTCTCCATCCATTCTGTACCAACTTAGATACCGACAAAAGATTAACTTTCAAGCCAGGCACAAAGGAACAATCTTTTACAGTTAACAAAACTCCTTTCACATTAACTATAATATCACCTTTGCCTTCACTTGACATTCTATCATCATTTGCACACGTCACAACATTCTTATCAGTAACCTTAAAGTCTCTAAACCACTGCTTCTGAAAACTCATGTGTGTCGAGGCTCCACTATCGAGATAAAACGTCGAGGGGCTGAAGGATGTGTGCACCGACAGTGAACACTTGAACAGCATAACGCAACTTTCTTCGACTTCAAGGAAACCGTTGGTAAGCGTGCACCTCATCCTTGTCCAGCATCGGGCAATCGGACTTCTTATGACCTTTCTTTCCACATTAAAAGCAGTTGTTTGTTTTGTTTTGTTTCTTCACTACTAAAGCCGAGTTCGACGAGGATTCATTTGAAGAGCTCTGAGCGCTATCTTCTTGTAGAAGCTTTTGCCGAACATTTTGAGAAGTAATCTTCATTCCTGAATGCTCTATTTTATTTTAATGGTCGGTAAACATCAGGTATACCTCGCAAAAGTACCACGGCAACCAAATCGTCATCGAAACTTTGATTGATTTCTTTACGCTTTTGAGCGTGACTCATGACAGCAGATCGGTGGTTTTCCAGCTTCTCATCCAAGAGACAATTCATCAGAGTTATGCGCCTATTTATTCCCTTGTCTTCAAAAATTATTGTCAATGCTACCCACACTTCTTTTGCGTAAGTAAGATTTTGAACATACGGATACAGATGAGATTCTAAGTAAAGGCATATTAACGTGTATACTTCTTGATCCTTCTCGATCTCGGCTTCATCATCCTTCTTTGGAAGTGTTGATGTATACTTGAAACATTTTTCTCGAGCAACCATATTCAACAAGTACCTAATTATGATTGCTCAATATTATTACTATGTAATATTTTATATCTTTATGATGAAGAAAAAGGTTGCCTATTGTGAAATTAATAAAAAAAGTTTATAAAATATTTCTTTTTATTTTATTATCAGCCCTTACCTCATGGCTTCCAGTATGAAAACACCGTAATTCAATATTATACTCAACGTAAAATTTAGTAAAAGGCAGTTACAATTTAGATCGTTGTTCAATCCCCCATGTAAAGATCAGTAAGTACCACTTAGGTAAATGCTAGTCGGAATGTTTCCGATCTAAAACGACGGTTGTGACCAATGGAACATAAAATGAATATATTTTAACGTTTTTATTTTATTTTCTCATAAAAGACAACAAATAAAGACTTCGTGCAAAATTTCATAGCTCTGCGATTGATAGAACTTGAGATACAAGTGTTTGAAACTTCAAACCGCTCTCCTGTAAAATTTGCGTTTTGCAATTAGGTTATTGTACGTAGGGACCGTCGATCTATTTGTTAATTTTCTTACAAAAGTGAATAATTAATGTATTCTTGTAAAAAATAAATATCTCAAACCTTTTGTCTGAATGTCTTCGTAACTTCACAATTTTGTTCGATTAGGTACTGTACATACAATTTCAGCTAAGCTGTTTAAACGGTTAAAACTCCACTATTGAACTCTTTGACTGAAGAGGCAATTACTAGAATCGGCTTGCTTACTCTCTCAACTATAATGACTGAAAGTTCAAATAGCACGTAAAAAAAGGAAATCACTTTTAGATACACGTATGTATCTAAACGCCTTTTTCCCTGAGAAGGAAAGAAAAAGCCATGTTCCGGAATTGTAAGTAGAGGTAGTAGTAGGGTCTGGTGGTATCTTCTTTCATGCAATTCATCAATCTTTTGTTAGGTCTCAACAAAAGATTGATGAATTGTATGAAAGAAGATACCACCAGACCCAAAACACTACTTGTGGGTTGCACAATTTATTGTTCCGTGTGGAAATCGAACCCACGAGCTCTAGAAGTACTGGTGTGGATCTGAAAGGGAATAAGACAGCGTAGACGTCTGATTGAAATGTATGGAGAAATAAAACATATTTACCGACCCTACCTAGCGTGAGCGAAGACAATTGTGCCTTTAAATGCGTTTAAAAGAAAAGTGTGTTACAAAAATGTACGATATTATTCATACCATAAATAAGTATGGCTTTTCAACACAGTAATATTTGGTTAAAGCCGCAACTGTATTTATTTCCCAGTAGGCAACGCGAAATTTTCATTACGCCCGAAACCTTGTTTTATTGTTCTGCGGCTGATTTCAAATGAAAATACCTGTGTTCCTTTCCTACATGTTTAGTTAAATGTAAAAATGATGACTTTTATTGTTTATTAAATGCTGTAACGTTAATTGGTTTTAGGGAAACCTGGTAAAGGCTTATTTCGTTTCAAACCCAAGCCCCTTGCACAGTAAGGAGTAGGATTACTACGGCGAAATTACACTTCCCATTCGATTTATTTACCGTTCATATATTGTGATAGTTTAGCGTAGTTTTGATATTTTTAATCCATATAAATAGAAAATTTTCTTGCATATTAAATTAAAAATATTCTAACCTTCAAACATTATCTACATTAGGTAACATAATAAATCACATCACAAAGTTATGAAGCTGAATTACAGAGTTTTAATTACGCATGAAATTGATAAGCAGAGTTCCATTCAAAAAAGGCCTATCGTAGCGAATTAAATAAAGGAATGAAAAATACTCAGTGACTCAGTTTGATATGAATGTCTACAAAAACAAATATATCAAAAAATGAGTACTAAGTGGCACAGATCATAAACATAAAGATTGCCTAAAAATTCTAGTCTTTCTAAGTTTAGACTATACAGAGAGTATGTAAAAACAAAATAACAAAATTTGTAATCCATTCCTTCCTCTAACTTATCCCACAAATGCAGTTTCCCCATATTTCAGCCGGAGCTATCTGGCGTGTCATCGTTCGTTTCACACGAGTGCTATCGTAATCCAGTAAAGATCAGTCGGTCTGGAAACGATACCCAATACTTTTCCAATACACTCCTCCGTCTATGTTAGTCTATACTAAGGTTATTGCGATAGAATTGTTTAGGAAAAATAGTTTTCTCTCGTGAACGTATAAAATTGACACATGCTCTGTCACGTTTAACGGCGCAGCTTGCGATAGCTTATTTTAAAATGTACCCTGGCTAAACACTAAATCTAGCTGAAAATCATGAAGGTAACAAAAATTTTGACATATTTAAATAATGTTAATCGAAAATAAATTTGAGAAAAGTGGCGAAATCTAAGACAGAGAGAGAGAGAGACAGCTTAGAAATGCGGAGATCTTTATTTTTGACTGACATCATTATTAGGACTTTATATAGGACGAAAATTTATTAAATACAAATTAAGACTTTTCCATCAGTAATACCCCAAAACTAACATTTAAGCAACTAAATAGGTATTTAAGTAAACAAACATATACGCTTTTCCCTTAAACTCGCAGATTGAAGCCACTATTTTACTAAAGCAAGAACAAGCGTCCGTATTCTGCAACGTGAAATGTAATCCCGTCATTTTCAGCAACAAGCCTGCTAATCCCCCTTTGAGCGGAGTTCAGCGTTAAGCTTAAGTGGTCACATATCGCGTCGACAGCTATGAATGTATTACGTTTAAGAGAAATGTTACTTATTAAGAAAGTGGTTTGTAGACGTATTACTAAATGTTCATTTTCATTAAAAATTGCCTCTATAAATAAATAAAACTGACGAGATTTTGGACTACCACTTCTGTGTGTCGTGGTTTTCGTGGTGAGAAATAAAATCTGCAACGTGGCTTCTTAATTGGCTTACTAAAAATACGAAATCGTAGAATCTAACCGATCAAAAGTAAATATAAATCTCAAATGTACAAAAGCAAAGTGTTTATCTTACGCAAGATTTCGTGCTAATTATCCACTGTTCACTCCTCAAAAGCACATAAATTGATTCTAATTAAATTTAACATCCAAACAGTTTTTACCATACTTCCTTTCACCTCAAAATGATCATTTTTAACAGGCATTCCTACATAAAACACGTGAAACAGTAAGGCACTTACCCCGGAACTTTTTGGGCGGATCAGTCAGGTCGCCCGCCTCGGGGCACACCACGCACCTGTCATCTACCAACCTGCAAAACGTTTACATATTAATTACTTTGTTAAAACTATGTTGTAGGAAACAAGAATATCACTTTACTGTAGAATAATATACTTTATAGTTTTAGTCCTAAATGCAGAGAGACACAGCACAATCCACAAGCATCGTCAATTTACATGGACAATGGCTCAATGGCCTTAACTAACTTTTACTTTAATTTCGTGTAATTCGTCAAAAAGAAAGCAATATAATATCGAGAAAACAATTAAATGTGGTGTCGGAAACGTCATTCGTTGTTATCGGGGTGAAATTAGCAGACAGTTTGCCACTTCTGAAAAACGAAAAAAAATATTCTTCCTCTTCCATTATCATCTTTTTTTTTCATTATAAGAAACAGTCTAGGCGCAGAAACCATAGGCGCTGAAAATATAGGTACAGAAAGAGGACCACTGTAAAAAATCCTTACAGTATCTTGAATCAGACAGCTGTATTTCTTAAACCCGACAAATACAAATGACACATCCAAACCATAAAATAGAAATAATTCCCACCAATCACAGCAAATGTTCTGCAAACTAATTTATTAGTTGTAATTCTCATAAATATCTCAACATGTAGTTAATCTCGAACCATCTGTTTAATAATATATGTGTTCCGGTGTTCGCTACAGATGTTTCTTAATACCAACTCGTTAGGCAAACGTTATCATAATAATATTATGAGCGGCTGCAAAGCTTTTTGGAGTATTTCCATATTCTGCAGTGAATGTGGTTGCGAATTCGTTTGGAGGTAATATAAAATTAAGGATGCTTTATATTGTGCTTCTTTTTGCAGGAAAAAAAATGAGTTTTAATGTACTGTTATATTGTAATTTTCGTAATATTTTACCGTAAAACTTAGTACAGCAGGATTTCGATTGAAGGTTTAACCTAAGTGGCACAAAGATACTTTAATAGAGATGGACTGTGGATGAACCGTCTTTTCCAAAAAAAGCCGCTACTTTAACCACAGAATAAACCTTTTTTTTCGTGAGTAGCATTAGAATACAGCAGCAGCAATTAAATGACAAACTTAAAGCATTCGATTTTTGTTCATGTCTCACTATAGTCTTTAAAATATAGCTTGATTAGAATAACAGATGTCAAACTGTTCTGACTAGGGTTGTAGAAGTATTGATCAAAATCGATAGCGAAAAAATCGAATCTAAAATAATTATATTCGATTCAATTATTTTTGAATTAGCTTTTTACGAATTGTTGTTGTGAATCTTATTGTTTAAGCAAATTCGTATAGGACGACCAGCCCTACTTTTAACACCGCACGGAGACCTCTCCTAGTTTAGTATTAATTAAATAAAACAATGAAATTAAAGTTCAATAAAATTAATTTATTCAGTTAATGGTGCAATTCTGATGATAGGGATGAAGATGATAGTAATTTAGGATGCGCAGTTAATAGTGCGCATCCTAAATCAGTATCATCCTCATCGCTATCATCAGAATCGCTGGAACAATCTTGGAGATTAATTATTAATTCTTGGTCACGAATAGTGTCAAAGTGTACTTCGCGATTAACGATTAATCAGATGATTTACTCTTATCTATTGTGTCTCCTCACTAAAATTTTTGCAACATGACGTAGCCTTGTAGAGAGGTTGAAAATTATTAGGTTTATTTTTAAGACTAAAGAAAATAGTACTGATTTTTAGTTTAAAGGCTGATTGTATTGAATTATTCTGATTTCTAATTGAGGATCTGTATTTTAAAAATAGTTATAATGCTAGACAAGACAGATTTTTCGTGTTTCAATTTGTAATACTCGTTAGACGTCACTACAAAGTTGTGTGCTCTGTTTTGCTTAGAACTGTCATTTTAATCAAGCTATATTTTAAAGAGTATAATAAAATGTTCCCCTAAATTCTGTAGCATGATAAAGATAGTAAAGCAGTTTCCTCGTTGACATCTAAAGTAATACAAACAAAATAAAGTGCGGTGCTTCATGAATAATGGAGCGTGCGTCTGTATAATATAGATCTCGCTATAAACCGGGACTACCGGAAGCTTTAACGTAAGAATATTATAAATAATTCGCGCTTTTGTTATGCTACTCTTTATAACGCTACTGCAGAAATATTTAAGATTACTAGATAAAAATACCAGTTTTTAACATCTAAGACTGACTCCACCAAACCACAGAATATTTTTCTAACGTTTATTTTTCAATATATAATAGGAACGCATGTCATTTATACCACAAGACGACACTGTCACAGCTGGGTGCAATCTAATAAGAGTCATGCTAGCTTTTTAGAAAAATATATATTATCTCTTACACTTCCTCAAGTGCATCAACAAGGCATCAGGAGACAATAGGTATAACTGATACAGCTACACCAAGACATTATACCTCATTCTCAGAAGACGGCAGTATATTACAATTCACATGCAGAATCCTATCCTACTTGCTACTAATATAACAAATGCAGAGCCTATATTTTTGTTAATTTTACGCAAAAAAAACTCTATCTCTCCCTTAGATTTTAAAAAGCTTTATGGGAATAAATCGTGAACTCTATAAGTAAGTTTCACCCACTAACTAAAAGTAAGATTAGGGGTCAAAGCTGACATATCACCAGCAAGTGAATGACACTAATATGACATGAAATATCTCATCATTTATTACTACGAGAGGAGGAAAGAACAAAAGAACCGAAATATAGAAGTCACATCACGTTGACCGAGCGTTCGATATTGTTCAATTGTTTATATTAGGCTGGCAAATAAACACATTTGGTCGTATTTTGTTCATTGGAGTAACTTGTTTCACTTGCAAATTGGTGAATTAACACACTCATAATTCCTTAATATTAACTTCAAGGCAAAATATCTTTGCTGAAATAACAGCTGTGAGGTGCTACAAGGACCGATTTAATCAAATACCAAAACATGAGAGAACAAAGATAGGAGACCCATTAAACGAAAGTATGTCCAAATCCTATCTTATACTGACTAGGTGAATGATAGCTGTTTCGTCTTGATTTTACGAAACAACGAATAGAAACATCGGTTCAGAAGAATGAAAGATTATTTCATTAATATGGTAACTTTGAGCAATAAAAATCTATAATACTCCTTTTCTGTCAATCTATTTAAGGATAGGAAGAGACTTGAGAGTAGAACAATCTTAATTTGTAATTAATTATACATCCGTTAAAAGCGTAGGACAGAATGAGGGGAGACCTTTTCTCAACAAGGAAACAAATGGATCGATTGAGGTCCCTAATCTTAGGCTAAAGGAACTTAATAATTCATAAGACAATCACTAAATCCATACTATAATAATGCGCATGTCTATAACGCTTTCAAAAAGAAATCGCTAAACCGATACCGATAAAATTTTGCATAAAGATTAGACTTGAAACATAAAATCTAGACTATATTTTTTTGAATGACTGAAACGATGATCGTTTAAAAAACTATGACGATTTTAAACACTTTTAATAAAACAAAGGATAGTTTAAATTTGAATAAGAAAATACCACTGTAAAATCGAGGTGATCCGACAGGTCAACTGGAAAACATTAATCAAACGTATATTTGTATGTAATTAGTTTAAAAAATGGAGTCAAATTGACCGAAACAAAAAGTTCATGTAACCTGTATTGTTTAATGATCATCATTTTTGATTTGCGTCAATGGGCATTGACGTCACAGCTCAAAATAAACTCAGTAACGCCTCATTACATTTAGTTACTTAAACCAAATCTACGCATGATTTTTGTAGATGGATATGTATTTTTTAGGAAATGGATTTCTATTTTTAGGAAAAAATAAAGGGCAATAATTATTTATAAACTCACTAGTCCGAAGGATTACAAAGGGAAATAAATTTTAACCTAGTATAATCCAAGTCTGCAAGAATGCAGAACATCAGAGTTCTTCAAAGCCAAAGCTACTTATAGACGAATAGTTAAAGAATAAAGTAAGATAACATGGTTTCAATGAGATCTAGATATACGCATAGTCATTATCGACCAGTATTTATCTATATGATTAAGAACGCATACACACGCATAGAGAAAACGCAGGTTTTCGTAATAAATCAGTATGCACACAACAACAACCAAAATTCTTAATCCAATTGCCGATTTAAATCTATAATATCTATACTAATATAATAAAGCTGAAGAGTTTGTTTGTTTGATTGATTGTTTGTTTGTTTGTTTGAACACGCTAATCTCAGGAACTACTGGTCCGATTTGAAAAATTCTTTCAGTGTTAGATAGCCCATTTATCGAGGAATTCTATAGGCTATATAACATCACGCTACGGTCATTAGGAGCGGAGTAGCACCGAAACATGTTACAAAAACGGGGAAAATTTTGACCCATTCTCTTAGGTGACGCAAGCGAAGTTGCGCGGGTCAGCTAGTAGTCCATATAAAATGTTCAGACGAAATGTAGTTACCCATCACTAAGTTTACTGTCATGAATAATTCAGTACGTACAAACTACTTGTACTTAAACTAGATCCTTTTGCTATCTCTTCGCTGGATTAAAAATTTGAGTAGATAGAAACTTTTATAAAAGTGAATGAAGTTTTTGAAGTAATAAATGCTAAGGAGGTAGAAATTTGCGTACTAGATACTTGAGGGGTAAGGAAATTCTGTGAGTGTGGATTTGGGAAATTAGGTCATCTTTGACAGCATATGATATCTACTAAGGGCCACTATCAGTGTCAGATTTTAGTTTTATTCAGTTGATAGATAACAAACATGCATAAAATTAAGCCTTTTCTTTAGGTGTAGGTAGATACCAAAGAAGACACTAGGTACGTTCCTTACAAGTTCTAGATTGTAAGGATAATAAAATTGTCACTTGTAATAAATAGCCTATTGCTAAATAAATAAAGTGACAGCGAATGTATGAGAACTACTGTCAAAATTCTAACTGACCGATATCAGAAAACAAGGAGGAACTCAATGTGTATAAGATGGTCACCCATCTACAGAACAACCGCGGTATGCGTCGCTTAGCATCAGAGATCAATCCGCGCGACTAATGCCAACTAGACTATACTAAAGCAAGTAAAAATTGATTACAAAGACGAAAATAATAATGTTAAAAATGTCATTAAAGGGCTGCGTCGAACACACAAGATTAAATCTGCATATCAAAGAAGAGTCGTGGTCATATTTTATTTAAGTTCTTAACCACGTGTTGTCTAAATAAAGCCCGACAGTTAGATTTTATCGGTAACATCCAATCACGTAGACACGAACACATTGTTACCGTGGTAATACTAAATCGATTACAACCAGATTTACGGATTAGGGCTTGAAGCCCTTTCGACCATGTGGTGGAACAAAAATAAACAAAAGGTAAATATTTTATTCATACTAGCTTTTACCCGCGACTTCGTCCGCCATTTTCTCTTGGAAATGCGTCATTTTCTCGGGTTAAAAAGTAGCCTATGTCCTTTCTCGGGTATCAAAATATCTCCATACCAAATTTCACGCAAATTGGTTCAGTAGTTGTGATTGAGTAACAAACAGACAGACAGACAGACAGAGTCACTTTCGCATTTATAATATTAGTATGGATAGCAGCTTGCAAAAAAAACTAAAAGATCAGTGGAATCAAGTCTTTCAAAATCTTTTACTAACTATCTTTTGGTAGAAGATTTTGTATTTCTGAGGGGTCCTATTGGCAAGTTAACTGTACGTGAAATACGCAAAGGAACAAATCTGATTATAATTTCGTTCTGAATGCTGATAGGAACAGAAAAAATCCTTGTGTCATAAAACTCTTAAGCGAACGGCTGATTAAATTAAAGTCTAACAAAGAAAATAAAAAAGCAATCATTACAGCCTCCGAGCTTTTTAGGAGTTTTTATTACAAGTCTCTAAAAATAAAGCATGTATTTTGGATTTGACGTATGTAACTAAAAATACCTAACAATCGTTTACATCCATTCATCCATTTTTTATTTATATACGTATTCGATTGAACAATCGGAAAACACAGGTGGTATCCGTTCTAACAAATATTTGAGTAACAAATCCGTATATATTTTGTGTGGGAGCTTTTGTTTGTAATATTGCTCGTGACACGATTATCCCCCAGAGTGAGACTTGTCTTATACTGTAATTGATTGGTGGGCTTAATTAATTGGAGTACCTTCGTATCTATGACGTAGCAGATTAATAAGAAAAGGATTGAAGACGGCACAATATTTGGTGAGCATATACTTTTATTGGTAACTAGAGAGAGGAATTGATGCCAGGAAAACAATAGATAGGTCGAAGGAATAAATAATAGTGAAGTTATCCTATTTCTTGTAAAAGTGATTATCGTTCTAGTGAAAATCAAAAATGTTTTTTTACACAGGCAATAGGATATATATTATTAAAGTCCCGCCGAGGTAAATTTCATCGCCAAATATAGATACCTACATCTATCTTTGGCAATTAAATGAATTTAGGACTGGGTTTAATTTATTACATTGGTGATGAAAAAATAAGGCAGCGAGAGCAAAAACAATGTTTTGTTGTAATACTCACCCTAAGGTACTCAGGAATCCTGATACGGTGCCCTCCGCGTGTAGGGAGACAATGTCCCCCAGGTGCAAGAAGCTGTCTCCCATCTTGACACCTTCTCCTTACCCCCACCATGCAACAACACCTGAGGACAAACGAAACACGTTATCAAATATACATGAATATACACAAATATTTCAGTACACAAACACCTTATGTTGAGGTTTTACAAGGTACCTATGGTGGCATATAACTTTGAGTGTCTGAATATGGCAGCAAGCCACTGCAAGGAACGAAAAAAAAAACAAAATAGCGACGTAAAAGATAACTGCGGGAACGGATGGACGCTGCCGTCGCTTCGTCTACATCGTAGTCCTCATTTACACCTCTCGTTTCTATTTTTTACTAGCTGACCCGCGCAACTTCGTTTGCGTCACTTAAGAGAGAATGGGTCAAAAATTGACCCATTTTTGAGCCTTCCCCGATAAATGGGCTATTTAACACTGAAAGTTTTTTTTTAAATCGGACCAGTAGCTCCTGAGATAAGCGCGTTCAAACAAACAAACAAATAAACAAACAAACTCTTCAGCTTAAGTATAGATTGACAGATTGAAACTGAATTCAGTTTCAATAACGTACTATTCATATTACGTTTGAATTGTACCAAAACTAGCAAGGCTTTGTTACAGATAACCAATCTAACTAAATATTAGAGCTTTCACGCAGATAATAAAACTATAGATAGTGTTATCTGATAGTTTACTATCGCGTAGTGTGATTTATCATTCATGGCGCCGAAACTCACTATCAGGTGAAACTTTCACAACAATCATGAAGGTCGATAACAAATGGAACTAGAGTTAGGGCGTAATATTCTGTTCAATAGTCAATTCTAACTACTTTTGTTATATTGTTTTATCAAAGTCGAGAGTAAATATTACATATGTAATGTAGTTCAACCTAGAATTAAGTGTGACAATTTGTAATGGTATTTCGCCAAACGATGCTGATCAATACAGGTTTAGTTTTCAATCGAAATTGAAGATACATAAAGGTACCTTATTTCTAAAATATGTAAAAGCAATGCATAGTACGCAAAACAATACATAAAGCTTTCAATCGTTTTATGTGCTAAAAAAAATCCGTACCTACATAAGCATAGTTCATGTTATAAACCTAATCTTAAATAAAACTGTATTTATGCTGTAAGCTTCATAAGCATCTCAATATTGATTCGATCATACAAATACACATAAACCAAAAGACATTTTCATAACAATGTTCAACATTTTTCCCAAAAAACTTTATCAAGCAACTTTTCCTCAAACAAAAACAAAAAATACTGTCCTCTGTTAGTTTATATCTCGTAAACTAAGGGGAACACAAATAACAGGTCTGACAGAACAAAGTTGGAAGGTCGGGCAGTTAATGTGGTTGTACGTACACATAAGTTAGCTTCAGGCAAAACGTTCAAGCGAAAAATTGTTTGTATTTTATTTACCCCCGGTTTCTGAGGTACATTTAGCGGTAGTTTATCTATTCAATTGTGTCAAAACTCATACAAAAAAAAAACGCTATTGAATAGATAAACTACCGTTAAATTTGCTCAGAAAGCGGGGGTTAGTAGGACAAATCAGGTGGTACACTAGCGAAATTCTGTACACTCGGTAAACGACGGTTTACTACCGAGTGTGATATTTAAAATGTACTTCAAAAATAGTTCCTAAGACACCCGCTAGAGGTGATCAGATTTTCAACAAAATAATGCAATAGCTAGCGGTTGTCGGTAATCGATCGTGGAAGGGAATCGCGGTACAGTTTATTTTTTCACAAAGCTTTTTAAGTATTAAAGTAAGATGAAATATAATTTTGTTCGGTTTATGACAAAGATATGAACATGTTTTCTTTTGTAGTCAAGTTAGTGTCTAAATTGTTGATTCACAAAGACGAATCTTTTGTGTAAACACAATTAGGTTCATATTTTATTTTGAAGTTACAAAAGGATTTTCGTGATAGATAGATGACTGTGTAGGATTTTTGCCCAACAATAGTAAAGAGCTTTTGCCTACAATAGGAGAGCCTTACCTTACAATGAGAGAGACCCTTTACCAACAATAAGGGGGACCTTTATCCAGCTATAAGGGACACATTTGCCCAAGAAATACGAAGATAGACTAACAATAGGGGAATTTTGCAAACAAACAAATCACCAAGTAGGTATTAACTGTGAATAACATGTATGTTTTATGTACGAATCAAAGCTACTTTAGCCACGTTTTAAATGTACTAAACAAGCGTCCCGCCCCGGCTTCACTCGGTTTATGAAAAGCTTTATAACTTTTGCACACAACCCTTCACTTGAACCACTCATCTATTTAAAAAAAGGCATCAAAATCCATTGCGTAGTTTAAAAGATATAAGCATACATAGGAACAGAGAGCGGAAAGCGAATTTGTATTATACTATGCAGTGATGTATAGTATCAAGGCAAAGGTCTTTGAGATGAAATACGTTCAACATGATTTACATGTCAATTAACGTGTACCACACAGTGGCATTTGATTTTAGCGTTCAATGGTGAATAGCTGATTGATGGAAGACTGTTCAGTGATTGACACGTTAGATCAACGGTAAAGGTTTCTTACGAAGGTTAAGGTAAAACACCGCGAATGATTTGATTTCGGTCTTTAGACACATTTAGAATTGGGTGAAAATTACACAATGGAATAATTGAATACACTGGTTCAGTCACCGTCGCGGATTGTAAATATTATTCTATACAGAATTACTAACTGACCCAGCAAACGTCGTTTTGCCATATGAATAAAAAAATGTCACTTAGGGGTATGAAAAATATATGTATGTTGGCTGATTCTCAGACCTACGCAATATGCTCACAAAATTTCATTAGAATCGGTCAAGCCGTTTCGGAGGAGTATCGCCTTTGCCATACTCCTCCGAAACGGCTAACTGAAAAAACTGTGACGCGAGAATTTTATATGTTATACTAGCTGACCCGCGCAACTTCGCTTGCGTCACATAAGAGAGAATGGGTCAGAATTTTCCACGTTTTTGTAACACTTTTAATTTTACTCTGCTCCTATTGGTCGTAGCGTGATGATATAAAATATGCTTTTTTTTTTTCACGAAAAATATTCTCAAAATTATTTATATCTCTTAATATAACGAAGTCGCGCTAAGGCATATCCGCCATTAAAACAGTTGCCATGACAACGGAATTTTGTTAATTCAATGTCATTATAATATTGATTATTCGCGACTTCGATCGCCACTTGAATTTTCCCGGGGTAAAAAGTAGCCTATGTCCTTTCTCGGGTATCAAAATATCTCCATACCAAATTTCATGCAAATTGGTTCAGTTTAGGCGTGATTGAGTAGCAGACAGACAGACAGACAGACAGATTTACTTTCGCATTTATAATATTAGTGTGGATAATACATAATCGCGAGCTTTTCTCATTTGTATTCTAAAAGAGTTTTACGAGATACAGTAACTACCCCTAACCATATTACCTTTAAGAGTCGAGAAGTATTCAAAATAAGTAAAAGGAAACAGCAAACTTACTAAACATGTCTATATTTCTTTTACTTGAGAATATTGCTAACACTATCTAGTAAATCTGAAAGCGGCGACATAAACTTTGTCGTCTATTTGCCAGGGCTCAGTGGCTTCTAGTAATTACTTACAAAGACGGACCTAACTTCGCTAAGTCTAGATAACATCTAAGTCATGAAACTGTTGGTCTGTAGACTTGTAGACTATTATACTCTTGTTAATGTTAAATGAACTCAATGAACAAGATAAACACAATTACTTTGTTTCTCGTTAACTTTCATAGGTATGAAACGATTTAGTGTTAGCTAAATATATGAAACTAGCTGACCCGCGCAACTTCGCTTGCGTCACAGAAGAATGGGTCAAAATTTTCCCCGTTTTTGTAACATTTTTCACTGGTAATCTGTTCCTATTGGTCGTAGCGTGATGATGATATATAGCCTAAAGCCTTCCTCGATAAATGGACTATTCAACACTGAAATAATTTTTCACGGGCCCGTAGTTCCTGAGATTAGCGCGTTCAAACAAACAAACAAACTCTTCAGCTTTATAATATTAGTATAGATAGTAAAATAACGCGCTATTATCTTATTCACTGAACTGAAAAGTGTCGTAGTTCAATATAATATTGTAGTATAATATAAGCTTGAAGATCACAAAAGTAAGACATTTCCTTCATCAAAGAATTTGTTGAAACGCAAGTTAAGAAACCTTCCGACTTTATCAGTGGCGCACCGAAGCAGAAAGCTCCTTTAATACTCAACTCATAAAAGTAAGGACACGTATATTAAAGATTTACTGGTCCTCTAAACATCTCGAGGTCCCAACACCTCATAAAGTCGTCTTATGAAACACTAGCTTTTACCCGCTATTTCGTCTGTGTAGACTATTTTCCCGGCTATAGTATGTTATATTGCAGCGCATAGTATAGCTTAGTTCCACTGCCAAATTGTACTTTAACGCACTTCTTGCTTCAGAGATAAATATTATATGGATATTAGCGGTAAAGAAAATTGATATATAATAATATGTTCCTTTATGTATGTTCAATGAAATCCGTCTACTAGGTTTTTCGAGAAAGAGTTACAAACATACATTTATTCATGCTTACAAACTTTTGCATTTATAACATGAGTAAGATATATGTAATAGACGATTGAGTTATGTATCAACGCTTGAAAATTCTGAACAAACTTATTTACAAACTTTAATAAACAAGTAGTTATCAAGAACTTTACGTGACTTCTACCAAGTAAGCCTTCTTTAAGATATTTATATATTTTCACGTAACGCCAAGTTTCACCGGGGGCGTAAAGTATTTTATTTTGAGGGTAATATCAAAAGTTAGGGAGTTTTACTCACAAGAACGAGCGAAAATGGGTTTATCGATCTATTTACGTGTTTAAAAGTTACGAGAATTTCATTTTTGGGATTTTATTACATGTTTTGTAGGGTTTATTTATTATAGAAGTTTGTAGTTTGTAGTGCCCGCATCCTTTAAAGGAAATTGTTGAACGCCTGGTCGACAGTTACCATGACCAGAATCCAGAGACTCATACAACGTGGCAATGCTGCCAACATTCTGCGATGTAGAGGAGCACTACGACGCGTACCGTTTTAAAAACCCATCGTTTAAAAAAAAAACTTTTTGTACATAAAGTAGTTTTAATACTTTATTTAGGTGTCCACAGTACGTTAACCAGAAGACCCACTGTCCCATTGTGAAAGAAAAAGTATTTTAATTAAATATGAGCATAAAAACGGTTTCCATTTATTAAACACAAAACTGTCTAGAATTTAATTAAACAAACCAATTCAGGATTTCTCACAATCCAATTGAAAGGAGGAATTCATTGTTGAATTGTTCCGATAAACCGAATTACCCAATAATACTCGGCTACGTGAATTTCTTGATAGATTTGTTTGTTTGTACAATCTATCGTTTATGCATGGAGAGTGTTACAGCAGATATGTTTCACCAACACATTATTTATATAAAGGTTATATTGTTATTGTTTATGCAGTATAGAATCTATGGAACTTTTAAACTGTCAGTGTAACATGACAGCGATGATAAAATTTTAGACAGTTTCTCCTGATTTATTTTAAATGGAAATGTAATATTATTAAGTAGAAGTAAAGGCATTAAATGTTGTTTTTGTTATTTCATAAAACGCAATTCGTCTTTATTTCACCTGAGCAATTACTATTATTATTATTATAAAACAACATTTTCCGCAATAAAAATATGGAGAAGTTAAGATTTGATTTTTGTGTAAAAACATCAGCAGATGGAAAATCAAACATTGTTTGCATAACCTCAATAGGTACATCTGATGGCAAAACTTATGGCATACCGGCAGAATTACAACCTGCGAACTTACACAATCATATAACAAATACACCTAACTATGCCAAGATAAGGAAAACACTGAATAGAAGACATCAAACAAGGAAAATATGGATAACTTTAACTGATGACATATCAGCAGTATATTTGGATGAGGAAAAAAATATACAGTTCCATGATTTTTACCTCGAAGAGGTTACTGAAAACATAAATGATTCAAAATCATTAACTGAAAGCTCAAATAAAACATTGGAGAAATTACTAGAGACATTACTCGAAGAAAAGCAAAGAAAATCTGAAATTCAAAATTTGGGGAAAATTGCAAAAGACTTTGTGCTTGAAAAATTCACTGGAAGAAACGCAAACGCTCATCAATGGATTAAGGACTTCAACAAAGAATGTGACCGTTTCCATATTAATGAAGACAGGAAAAAAATTGAAATTTTAAAACAATTTTTAGAATATTCAAGTGTAAACTGGTACAGTTGTATGCTAATTAAATTTACAGTAGAATCAGAATGGAATACATGGGAAAAAAGCTTCTGTGAAACATTTGGAAACAAAGGTTGGTCACCAATCAGATATGCTCTTGGATTTAAATATCAAACGGGCTCATTGCTAGAATATGCATTGAAAAAAGAGAAGTTGTTATTAGAGGTTAGGAAGACGATTGATACAGGGACTCTTATAGACCTTATAGCTGCAGGCCTTCCTAATTACCTGAGTGACAAAATTGACAGAGAGACATTAGAACAAACTGAAGATCTTTATAATGAGATAGGAAAATTAGAACATCTTGCTATGAAGAACAAATATGAGAAAAAGAACTACACACACTCTGAAATAAAAACAAAAAAAAATGAAGAAAAGAAACCATGCCAAATTTGTATAAATGAGAAAAAAGGAAAACGTTTTCATCCTGAGGAAAATTGCTGGTTCAATGTGAAAAATCAAAAATATGTTGTGAAAAGTGTGAATAACTCTGAATTAGAAGTTGAACTTAATGAAGAGAATCAAAAAAACTAGAAGTATCACCATTAATAAAAGTAAAGTTATTATTAAATGACACTTTAAAAGTTACCGCAATTTATGATTCAGGTTCAAATGTATCATTAATTAATGCAAAGTTATTGAAAATACAAGAAAAAGAAGAAAACACATTTAATAAACAAACAGCAAACTTGAAAACTATTAATGGTGATAAGAAAACAAAAGGTATGGTGACATTAAAAATAAGAATATATGACATTGAAAGAGAAATGAATATTTTTGTGATAGATGATGGAAATTTTCACTATGATTTTCTCATTGGTTTGGATTGCATAAAAAAATTCAGATTAATGCAAGATGAAAAATTGAATATAATACAATGTAATCATTCAAACAAAGAGAATAAAAATCAAGATGAAAAGAATAACAAAAATAAATACTCTGAAACAAATATGTTGAATGTCAGAATTCCTGATGTACTAGGTGAAAAAAATGAACAAGATGTGATCCTAAGCTCTGAGGTATGGAAACAAGAAATTAATTGTTTAAACCAATGTGAAATAAACTTCAATGAACATATTGATTTAAAAGAATTTGAAATTTCAGTGAACCACCTAGATTTATCTAAACAAACTGAAATTGATAAATTAATAGAAAAATACAAACCAGTCTTCGCTAAGGATAAATACGACGTAGGTACAGTACGAGGTTATGAAGCTCACATAGACTTGACAGTAGATCAATATTGCTGTAAGCGCCCATATAGATGCACAGCTGATGATAGAAAAGAAATTGAGAATCAAATATCAAAACTATTGGAAAAAAAATTAATCGAGGAATCATATAGCCCTTTTGCAGCTCCAGTCACCTTAGCATACAAGAAAGAAGATGGGAAAAGATCAAGACTGTGTATTGATTTCCGAGAATTGAATAAAATTGTTGTCCCTCAGTCACAGCCGTTCCCATTGATTGAAGACTTGATGATAAAGACTGTGAACTGTGAATATTACTCCACTTTTGACATAAATTCAGCATTTTGGTCCATTCCACTGAGAATTCAAGATAGATATAAGTCAGCTTTTGTCACACAAGAAGGCCATTTTCAATGGACATGCCTTCCATTTGGTTTAAAGACGGCACCAGCTATTTTCCAAAGAATATTGAGAAATATAATAAGAAAATATAATCTCTCAGATTTTACAGTAAATTTCATAGATGATATCTTAGTTTTTTCTAAAAGTTTCGAAGACCACATAACGCATATATCAAAACTACTTGATGCAATATTAAAAGAAGGATTTAGACTGAAATTCTCGAAATGCACTTTTGCAAACAATCATGCCAAGTATTTAGGACACATAATAGGGAAAAATTCAGTTACACCTCTCAAAGATTATTTAACGGCTGTCAGAAACTTCCCCATTCCAGAAACAAAGAAAAATATTCGCCAGTTCCTGGGAAAAGTAAATTTTTATCATAAATTTATACCACACAATGCAATTATATTGGAACCACTACATAATCTGTTACGGAAAGATGTTACATTTATATGGACCAAAGAATGTCAAAAATCATTTGATAAAATAAAAGATTTACTATGCTCAAAACCAATTCTTAAAATATTAGACCCAGAACAGCCAATAAAAATATACACTGATGCCAGCATTCAAGGGGTTGGAGCTGTGTTAAAACAGGAAGATGAAAACGGAATAAATAAACCTGTAGCTTATTTCTCAAAAAAATTGACCCACACTCAAAAGAAAAAAAAGGCTATATATTTGGAATGCTTGGCAATTAAAGAAGCTCTAAAATATTGGCAACACTGGCTTATGAATAAAGATTTCATAGTATACACAGATCATAAACCATTAGAAAATCTTAATATTAAATCCAGAACTGATGAGGAATTGGGTGATTTGACATATTACTTATCGCAATACAATTTTAAGATAATATATAACCCAGGACAGTCAAATCAAGAAGCGGACTGCTTAAGTAGAAATCCAGTCTTAGAACCTAATGACAATACTGAAGATTTTTTGAAAGTTGTTAACTTAATAATTAACATACAAGATATAAAAAAAGACCAAGATACAAATTTAAATGTACAAGGCGAAAAAACAAAGTTTATACTGGAAAATAACATTTATTACAAAAAGAATAAAAGAACGAAAAAAATTGTACTATCAGAAGCATTTAGCAAAACACTAATTAAAAATGTCCACAATACTTATTGCCACATTGGGAGAACTCAAATGATAAATAAAATAACTCCTTTCTATACAGCAAAAAATATCATCACGAATATTAAGAAACTCTGTGAAGAATGTGATATTTGTATAAAAAACAAATCAAGAAGAAATCCAAAATTTGGTTTGATGTCCCATTTAGGACCAGCAACACGCCCTTTCGAAATTGTATCCATTGACACAATTGGAGGTTTTGGAGGATCAAGGTCTACAAAAAAATACTTACATCTCTTGGTTGATCATTTTACACGATATGCATACATTTTGACATCAAAGAATCAAAACTCCAGTGATTTCATCAAGTTGATAGAAAAAGTGACACAAAACAATAGTATAGACATGCTATTAACAGACCAATATCCTGGCATAAATTCCAAAGAATTTAAAGACTTCTTGAAGAAGAAAAACATAACAATGGTATTCACTGCTGTAGACGCACCATTTTCAAATGGTCTTAATGAAAGGCTAAACCAAACTTTAGTAAATAGGATACGGTGTAAAATAAATGAAGAAAACAAGAAAACAGCATGGACAACTATAGCACAAAAATGTGTAGAAAAATATAACGAAACAGAACATACAGTTACAAAGTTTACCCCAAAATATCTTCTGGAAGGAGAGAAAATTGATATTTTGCCACTGGAATTGAAATCAAGATGTACAGTAGAAGACCTTGAACAAGACAGAAAACTAGCATTTGAAAATTCAATAAAATCTCACAACTATAATAAAAAAATATACGAGCTAAAAAGAAAAGAATATGAGTTTAAAGAAGGTGATAGAGTATATGTAGAAAATAGGAACCGGCTAAATAGGAAGAAAATGGATGAGTTAAGGATTGGACCATATAAAATCCTAAGGAAGATTTCAAATTCAATCTATGAAGTTGATACTGGATATAAGAAGGCAGAGTCAAACTTCTACCATGTTACAAAGTTAACTCCAGTGATGAGTAGCTCTTGATCGAACAATCATTGTGATGTTGTTCTCTCCAAGGGTGGGAGATATAAAGGTTATATTGTTATTGTTTATGCAGTATAGAATCTATGGAACTTTTAAACTGTCAGTGTAACATGACAGCGATGATAAAATTTTAGACAGTTTCTCCTGATTTATTTTAAATGGAAATGTAATATTATTAAGTAGAAGTAAAGGCATTAAATGTTGTTTTTGTTATTTCATAAAACGCAATTCGTCTTTATTTCACCTGAGCAATTACTATTATTATTATTATATTTATATTAGCAAACTCACTAACTCATAACACATGAAATATTTGGAAATATGTACACGGAAATGTGTGGAAAATGGCTTAATTTACAAAAATAAACTCAAGGTTTTCGCTATTTATGGCAGTGTTTGACGTAGCACCTATTTTCAACTGTCATCAAATACAATAATAGTATATTAACACTTTATAATATAAAGCTGATGAGTTTTTTTTGTTAGAACGCTCTTACCTCAGAAATTACCAGTTCGAAACAAAAAACATATTTTTGTGTTTAAAAGAAAAATGAAGAATTTAAATATATGCTATACAGCACCAGGAGTGGAGCAGAAATATATTTTTTAATAGTTTAATTAAGTTCAGGCGAATGAAGTCACGGGCGGGCGGTCGCTAGATTCTCATAAAAAAGATTTTGAAATTGCTGTAAACAGTTAAGATAAGTATTGCCATCTATAAATAAATATTAATGGTTCAGTCGCATTTCCATTCAGTTGGGAATTGGAATCAGTGGTAAACGTCAACATCATTTCCAGAATCGTTTACAAACTCGATGTATGTAGGTATAATGTATAATAGAATACGGGAATTAACGCGAACACGCATTTTACCTTAAAATG
Organism: Anticarsia gemmatalis; assembly: GCF_050436995.1. Taxonomy (NCBI): domain Eukaryota; kingdom Metazoa; phylum Arthropoda; class Insecta; order Lepidoptera; family Erebidae; genus Anticarsia; species Anticarsia gemmatalis. The sequence continues at coordinate 1,918,395 of NC_134769.1, forward strand.
CCTAACTTTTCGGCGCAGGTTGCACTCGCGGTGGTCGCAGGCTGACTGGAGCAGCGATGACATTGCGCCGAAACGTTAGGCATTTTAATGTAAAATGCGTGTTCGCGTTAATTCCCGTATTCTATTAGGTATACATTAAACATGCAACGCGAGAGTTTAAAAGTTATGATCGATGTATGTATGTATAATAGAACTGATATTAAGAGAAAGCGTGAGTTTGTTTGTTTACATGTATGACGTGCACTCGCTCATCACTGGAGACTTGCCAAAATTTTATAAAAACGACATGAATCGTGATGATTTCAAGCTATTGAACTCCAGAATACCCAAAGTAGGAATCGATGATCTAACGAAATTTTATATTTTAAAGCGATTAAACGGGAAATAATAAAATATAAGTATGTGGAAACCATTAATGCTGGTTTTCCCAATGTCTGAAAACTTTATTCGAAGTTTTGCAGTAGATATAGAAAATTGATACCACCACATTTCAAAAGACCCTAAGATCGATTGAAAATGCTTTTCTTTAGCCCTATTAGTTATTATATTAAATGTCAATTTAAAAGTACAACAAGAACTATACATTCAAGGATTATACAAGGCACATGGACCGTGATCTTCAGAAGTAGCGGGAAGTCTGTCAGATGAGATAATTGCGTTCAACTGGCCGGCGAGCCACTCACGCACATAACTGCAGCATTGATACAGACATTGTCTGTTATATCATATGTCTAGCTTGTTTAAACGAAGGCCAAAATATTTATTAAGATATGTGGAAACCGTCGCAAAACGGGACAAAAGCGCCAAAAACTTTATTATGATATTTGCGGCCCTTTTAGCAAAACAGCTTAAATGCTAGATGAACAATTTTGTCTGAATTAATACTGTAATTAATATTCGAAAACTAACGCGAGTATGCTTGATTTAAAATCATTGGATTGTTGAACGTTTCGGTGCAGCCAGTCAGCCTGCGTTGGTAAAGTTTAAAAGTAATATTTGTATCGTCTACAATCGTATAAACCGCGAGATTATGACGTAACTTAGAGACTTGACTATTCTAAGAATTTAAGACATTCATTTTTCTTAGAGCTTCTGCTGAAATAAGTTTCTTGTGTTACAAAAACTAAGTAGATTTAATAAAATGGTTTAATAAAATAGCCTTTCCTTTTCAACACAGTTCTTAGAAGTTACAATGTAAATCCCAGAATGAAATACTATAAAAAAAATCAATGTATCTTCGCTTGACCTATATTTTTGTAATAAACATACCTAGTTTAAAAACACGTAAATAATAATTATATCAAAAAGTGGTCAACAAATGACTAGTGAAAGAAAATTCATAAAAGCACACAATATTAAATAGATTTTCAGAACATTTTCAGTCTTTAATTTTTCTTGATTGGCCTTGAACAGTCAAAAAACTATATTTTATACAGTCTACGTATTGCATGTTCCCTATGATTACAGAATCTATTCTTAGACGAAACAAATGAAAATCTGCGCATACGCATTTTTACATGAATGAAGTAATAAAGCAATTTATGAGTGATATTGTGTAGGCGATGTGATGTCTTAGTGGGCTAGAATGCTAAATTGTTTAAGAAATATGAAGATTTTAATACGTAAAGAGCTTGTAAATTAGCAATCAAGTATATCGCACTTATTTTTGTATTCCCGATATAATATAAAATTACAAAGGAAAATGACATCCATATTTAAATTATTAATGTGTTCGTCTGCTACGCTTTTTTGGCTAAACCGCTGTGTCGGATTTTGATTAAATCTGGCATAAAGTTAGTTTGAAACCTGGGTTAAAGCATTGGCTACTTAATTGTCTCATATCCACGCGAATTAACGGACACAGACATAAAAGTGATAATATTTGAATACCTGGTAATACTAATAATAATTCTAACTCGAGAAGCAATCAAATAATTGGAGCATACATAGGAGCAGATTAATCAAAACAAAATAGTAATCAGTAGACCCATACCAACATAATGGCTACAATAATGTAAATGAAATATTCGACTCATTACATATAATACACACTGCAGCATAAAAGCGAGGATTCTCTTGCGAAAGTATCTTCGTCCCAATGTAATTAATCAACGATCAAACAATTTGTAAGCGAAGCGTTACACTTTATTCTCTTCTCGACAATTATTAATGGACGCCTATAAAAAACAAAGCTTTTTCATTGAATAACTTTCAGCGAAACATGTGAAAGTGTCGTAAAACAAATTGTCTGAAAAAAATATCCCTGAAAAAGTAATTTATGACGAAAATATTACGGGTGGTTATTAATTTGATTAACAATCATGTAATTACAGTGTCTAGTCGACGTAAAACTAATGTTATAGTAGGTATAATAAAGGCTTTTGTGTTTGATTGCCTTTCTCTAGAACCTTCGAACTTGGGACTTGCCATAAAGTTAGCAATAGATGTCAAACTGTCAAAAGTTTTTCTTTACCGTTGCAATCGTGACCTTTGAAAGCACAGCATAGCAAAAGTACGTTTATTCATAAAGTATGTAAATTAAGTACGTTTTAACGAATAAAAAAATGGCAAATTTCATTAAACAGTTAGCTGATTCACTGCTGAACACGGCTTCAATCGCGGAGTGATAGAGGTCGTTAGGCCCTGTGTCCCCTAGCTGATCATATGTTAAATTAATCAAAATTAATAACTATTGTAAATTATTTACACCTTCTAACATTAATAACGGTTAATTGTGTATAAATACGTAGTTTCGTGCCAACTTCTTAACAAATTAACTAAAGTTTCATGGTTAAGTTTCCAAATTATTATGAAGTTCACGTCTCGGCAATTCTCGCGGCGAAGCAAAACTCACGTTATGCGCTGCCAAAAGCCAATTAGCTATATTCGTTAGTTTCGTAAATATTTACAAACGCCTATGTCCATAATCGTGTGTTTATTTTACAAAATGGCCTCCCTAAATGCCGTTTTTGTTATGTAGACGGAGTGAAATATTGGGTAATTAGTTTTCAAAATAATGTTGCAGGTTTACAGTCCATTTGGCAGCGACGGAGACCGTTTGTCGGTTAATTTTACGATCAAACTAGGAACATATAGTGCGGTAAGGCTTGTGTTATTACAAAACTTCGCCGATCGGTTAGTCCGAGTTTAATGTTCAGTAAGCAGTTTTACTTAAGTTTGACGAGAGTTGAACGTATTTTGCAAACCAATATTTTTAAAACGAGATGCTTTAATATGTAATTCAACTGTCTTATATACGAACACTGGGATATCGCATACCTTATCAAACAATTCAGCAACCTTTTTTAATCATTACTGTCCCCCTGTTAGGCAAGGGTCTCCTAGCGAGGTTTTAGACCTTGAGTCCACCACGCTATCCAGTTTGGGACTTTGCATGCCCTCAAGAAATGAACCATAAGTTGAGAAAATAATTTTAAAGACATTTTCTTATTACAAGTTAACACCTACATCAAAAACCGCTATAAATAATAAAGAACCCTAACCAAAAAGTAGTTAAAATAAAATATATTATGACAATATATCGGATCCGATGTCGTTTCGGTAATGTGCTCGTAAAAGCCGATATCGTTGGACCGATATTGCCGATTTCGGAGCACAGTAACACTTATGATAATGGCATACTTGATTTTAACCTGTAGTACTGGTGGCCGGTGATAACAGGTCTTTGAGGGAATTGTGAAGCTAGACTGGAGTAAAATGGATACTTATTCAAGACAGTTAGGTGTCCTGAAACCGTTCACGTCCATATAAAATTTGTATCGTTAGGTATATCGTTAGGTACGTAGAAATCTTGTTGGTGAATTTGTGCATGATAATACCATAATTAGGTATGTATTATTTATTTAGAGAAATCAACAGATATAATGATGAGTAAGTACATAAATAATTAAAACTTCATATATCTATTTAATATTAAAATTATAAGCACTAAGTACTGGTATTTTCTAATATTGAGATTATTAGAAAAGAGATACCCTTACAATCCGACCAAGAGGCTTAGCATTTAAGAATTGTTTAAAGAACTCTCAGTGAGGTTTTCCGATGCTTTCCTTTCTCCACAAAATCGCATACATTATCTCTTGATGCTCTTAGACAAACTCTTAAAGCTGCTTCTAAAGAAATTGATCATTCTCAATATATTATTCATCCCGCGGCTCTTCTCAAAGGAACGCAAAGATCTATTAAGATTCACTCGGCTGGAGTTTTAAATAACTTGGTAAAGCTGACCTCCTTCTTACCTGACTTATATTTCATGCCTATTCCTTTAATTTTGTCAATTATAAACGATCTTCAATCACTTTTGTCTACAAAAGAGACGACTACAATACCATACTAAATCATATTAAAAATCTGTGTGCTAAACAAGGAAAACTTTACTAAGAAATAAGCAGAACATAAATAAGAACAGATTCATTTTATAAGATTCTGACTGATTAACTACTTTCTTCTTTCTTTAAAATTTTGCGGCAAATTCATGGTCTGTAACGAATGTTAATACATGACAATATTTGATCTAAACGAATAAACCTCTCCATTACATTCAATGTTCCACATCGAATAAGAATACTTATGCAGCATACAAAACAGTTTTCAGTTTCGTGCTAATGTTCGTGCAGTATTCTGTAAATTCACAGCACTTATCCGGCAATCTTCCCACACAGGCACTACAATACATTGCCTACAGTCACATAACTGGAATTATTCCGTCCTAATCTCGTTTGATGGTTCGTGTGGTTTTGAATACTGACATTCTCTGTGAGGTACAGAGGTTTCAGACTACCCACAATATGTAGAGATAGGAAGCGGTAAAGCTATACAAGGGTTTGCTTCACAATGGTACATTGAGATCAACTAGGTTATGAGTATCAAAATAATGGATAAATAACACAAACTTTCCGTCATATTATTTTTGCCATCGATAGTTTTACAAAGGATAACTTTTTGACTTACATACAAGTGTCCGATAACGTATTTGATAGATAAGCGTTTGTGAGAGCAAACGTATGAAAAATTACCAAATTCACTCTGTAATCTGACCGACACTTAATCCAAAGTTGGGAAAAACTTGAAATTTCTTTACTTTCAAATGTTAAGGCAATACAAAAGTATCGAAATTGTTTAACGCTCTATTAGACAGAGCTTTCCCTGAATCGTTAAATAAACTATAATACTTTAGGATTGAAACGTGGTCGATACGGAAAGCTTTAACACCGTTTGTTATTAGCTATCAAAATATCAACTAAATCAATCTGAAAGAATCCGTTCTTAGTTTGCATGTAAATTCATTCACATAAGAAGTTTTTAAATATGTTTATTAACTGTCTCATTACAATAGTAGCTGTGCATAGTTTAGAATCAAATGATCTTATGCAAGTTCTACAAACATATATAAATAAAAATCACGCCTTTTCCCAAAGGGTAGGCAGAGGCCATAGAAAATTCTATAAACATATTTTTGAAATATTTACATTTATTAATTTAATTATTAATAGGTGTTAAACTATGGTATGCAGTAGTATGCATAAGTTATCTAATTATACCAATATACACTGTATCCGCTGGATCGATATCAGCCAAAATGTCAAGGGAACCGGTGCCAGATAACGACTATTATTATATTAAATCGTAATAGCTTCAGATAATGTTCAATGCTCCGATAAAATTTGCAAAATGTGACCGTTAACAAAGTTAGAGTAGGATAATTTTTAGGACGGACTTTCGTCGCATGATTTACAACGTATCTGCTGAATTCAGTAGAAAATACGGCTGTTTAGAAATAAATATTTTCTTACTCAAGCATAGATTGTACTGTAGGAATCAACGGATAATCGTACTTACACATATAATTTAAACTCAGAACAAATAGGTACTCATGCTTATCACAAATATTATACCGGGGATTCGAACCCACCGTTCCGGCGAAGCGGTTTTTGAGGCGAGGTGACTACAATACCACTATACCACTAAGCCAAAGCTTGCAGTCAGCTTAGTTCCATTGGCATAGGTTTTGTTGATGTATAACCTAGACTAAGAGCTTTTAGCAATTATTTTAATAGCTCCAAATGCTCACGGCAACTCAGCCCACCCACAGGCACATAAAACAAATGTGTGAAAACACATAAAACTGCACTTGTTAATGGGTAAAACGTTTAGAAATGAAGACATTAAAGTAGTATTAGAAGCAGGAATGCAAGTTGAATGGAAAGCGGAACTTTCAGTGGACTGTTACCCGTAAAATTTGTTCGGGAGCGTAGTTTTAATCCTATTTTTATGGTAAACTACAAATAATCGTTTCATTTTTATTAATATGGCAATAAATGGGATACGCATACGTAAACTAGCTGACCCGCGCAACTTCGCTTGCGTTACATAAGCGTTAAAAATTTTCCCCGTTTTTGTAACATTTTTCACTGGTACTCAGCTCCTATTGATAGTAGCGTGATGATATATAGCCTATAACCTTCCACGATAAATGGACTATCTAACACTGAAAGAATTTTTCCAATCGGACCAGTAGTTCCTGAGTTTAGCGCGTTCAAACAAACAAACAATCAAACAAACAAACTCTTCAGCTTTATAATATTAGTATAGATATTCCATTAAAGTTGGCTCCAGTAATAAGACTACTTGACCAGACTTTATTACATTTTTAAACTTCATAGAACGGACTTTCATGGCTACGACCGAATTCAAAGAACTTTAAGTTTACATAATAATAAATACAATACGCGGACAAACACTTTATTTAACCACAAACACTAGCAGCCAAACAAAATTAAACCGGCGACTTAAAAATACAGCCTTTTCATCTCAGCAAAATGCAATTCCCGGAGGAAACAAACTGTATTTTCAGACGGCCGGGGAACGGTGCAATATTGCTACTGAAATATGACGTCATCGTTCTGTGACATAAATAATGGCGAGTAAAAAAGTAACCAAATATCTCGGGTTTGTTTACAGGATCCCGTAAACCATTAAAATGGTCATTATAATTGCAAAACTACACTAGCATAATAGAATTTGGAGATAGACTTATCTCGTTTTTAAAAGGGTAAGTATGTTTTGCATTCGGATTACATTAATAAGAGTTTTATTTGTTGAAAAATGTTTATAATGATTTGAAGCGAATATTTTTAGCTTATATGACAATATAAATGTTACGTGTTACGAAATCATAGACTCCACAACTTTTTTCTGCTGATTAAATGTTCAGAAACGTCAAAAAAAAAGGCGCAAAGCATCATAAATTAGCCGTGTTGAGATCATTTTTCCAACCCTTATGTAAAGTATTATGTACAAAAAGAAATTCAACAACATCACACATATTAACACAGATGTCTAAACAATTAATTTACCAGACTAAATGGGATAAGCGAACCGTCTTTATTCATATTACGCAATACACAGCCTGTACTACAGCTATTCCAAAAACAAGATTTCTCCACAGATTTCCTTGTTAACATTTCATAACTGAAAACTGAACATAAATCACAGCACAAAAGCTACATGAAAATTAATTGAGCCGTTTAGATTTAACTCAGTGCGGTTTGTAAGCCTCTGAGATAATAAGGAAAACCCATTGTGGTATTTTAAGCACTTCTGCAAATTAAATTTTTCATAGCGAGAATTTTGTCTTATATTACTCAAGTTACTATGTATGAATCTTGTTAGGAATTTAACAGTACGAAGAAGTAGAAAAAAATTACCAGAAAACATAATATATGTATGTAATGTATGTATTGACCACAAACGGACATGACGGTTAACCAGAACGCTGTCAGAATAAGTGGTTAGAACTTGTAACCAAAAGGGTAATTTCAGAAAAAAAGAGGAGAAGCCCTCGTCCAAAACTCAAACAGGGTAATAAAAAATCGCCTGGAACCCGTTTTTTCTTGTCTAATATATAAAAAGCAAGTAAGACTAACTACAAAAATCGCTATATTTTCAATAGATAAATCTAGAAAGAATATACAACTTAAAATCAAAGATCTTTAGCAAATAGTACATGGTGTAAACCAGTCAAAGGACCTTACAGCATCTTAAAACTAAGCCCAAAGCCCTGTCTTATTAAAGCAATCCTTTGTTGCGAACTCATTAGCCTACAGAAGATAACAAGTCGCTTTGACTGCTTTATTTAAAGCGTGTTCTTCAACTAAACTGCTTTTCTGCAGCCTTGTACTGCTAATTTTACTGTTAGGCTTAAAAGCTTTGGTACGTAAAATTGGCGATTAAAAGATATGAAGGATGTTTGGGGAAAGTATGGATTTCTTAACGAAATTCTCATCCAGTTTAATGTTGGTTTAGAAATTTTGTATTTTGTGTAAAACCGCTAAAGTTAGATATAAAAATTGGAATTGAAGATTTGTTGAGAGAAAATCATCAACACCAGCATGTATTGCAGATTATTCAAGAAAATAATGTGGCAGAACATTCATAGATTTTAGGTATCTTATGAGTTTTAGCTATCTTTTTAGTTATCTTATGTTTTATCTAATACTCATAAATAAAAGTTTTTTGACTATTTTCATGAAAATACGCTAAGGTTGAAGGCACAATGATCATTTGTTTTAATGTCCCAAACATAAAATACCTATCATTTTAATTAACACAAAAAGTAACATCAACAAAGCAAAATTAGGGCACCAAGCACCCGGTCCAATTCTCGCAGACTAAAAAACGCAAACTCAAAACGCTAACCGTTCCAGTTCAACGAGCAAATAGAACAGGGGCGATAAGTCAGCTATTAACTTTACACTTTAAGCCATGAATACACTAGGGGACAAATGTCCCGGTGACATGTTAAGCGATGTTGGGAGACTTCGCTGAACATATCTGGCGACATTGAGCGACTTATATTTGCGTAGCACGATCGACGAGTTTAACGTCGAGCGAAGACAGGCAACGTCGCTCCAGTTCACCCAACGTCGCTAGTGACATACGTCGTGGGACATTAAAATTTGTCCCCTAGTAAACCTTTTGTGAAGTTTTTCTACTCACCCACATACAAATTCACGCAAACAACATTCTTCAGTACAGTTCAACCAATTTCATAAGGAGTTTCAACAAATCACAGGATATATAAAACATGTGCAATATCAGTTTATACCACATACGCTTCAAGTCTAAAAAGTAGTAACTGAACACTAACACAAAGAGGCAAGCCGCACAGTAACATAGTATCTTACGATTTTCACTTATGACCATCTGGAAATATACACCTTTAATATTGCCACGCGATTCCGCACCTTATGTGTTGGGTTTTTTGCCCCCCTGAGAGATAATTACGATCGTTGCTATATGGTATGGAGTTTCTATGAGATTTTTATGAAATGGGCAAACATTTTGGACTGAAATATTGGGACTAAGTACGAAGAATTTTTCTCCGAAAATGTTTCGATTTTAACATTGTCCTTATTAAAAGTTTTACATTATACAAAGTAGAAAATGTAGGAATGTCTTAAAATTCAGTGTATTAGATAAAACAAATAAGATTGTTAAACAATGTTACTTTGAAGTGCTCTGTCGGGACAAGGTTATGGGCCACCTGTTGCAATTGTGCCCAGTTTTTAGGAGCACTTGTAGCTTCTTATTGGCGAAACGAAACTAAAGCGTCGGATCGTTTTATTGTACAATTCGAAACAACACTCGGAAAGAATACAATAGCGTGAGAGAATGTTACTGAAATGTAACTATTTTGAAAGAGGAAGGGCAACATTTAGGATCCCATTTAAGAGCACTGCTTTTAAACGACCGGAAAATTAACAACATACCTAAATTAGACAGTGAAACAGTACAAATGTAATGGCTTATATCTGAATGGAACATTTCACAACACTAGATGAGTCCACATCCACAAATGAACATGTAAAGGGGGCTCTAAACCCAACCACTCGGTTTTCAGGCTTTTTTCGTAAAGGCAAACGCGTAGCCGGCCATCGGTTAGCAAATATTATCATGAACTAGCAGTTTCCACCGTCGCCTGACGGAGATAATGCCAATCAATATGTGGGCATGAGTGGGTGCGTATTATGGTTAATCAAGCGTCAGGTAGGGGACATAAGCTTATAAATAGGGATAGAAGCCTTTGGTGATATTTCTGAGTTTTTCCAAACCACCCAGTGACCTGGATATGCGGATTCCTTTCAGCGTGTAATAATTTCTTTCAGGGTTACTGGCTCGTCTTTATATGTGGCCGTCCATCTACATGATGTTGATTTATAAGGTGTTGAACACTGATAAATTTAGTTTACGTAACGTTTACGAGAATAAAAACGATTGTTGGAGCGACGCGAAAAAATATATCAGGGTATTTGAAACACTTTTCTGGGATATGTTTTAGGGTAGTATTTTACCATTGTAATTAGTAAAACCGGCACTATCACTAATGAGCAATGAGCACTTGAAGCCAGACTGAACGGATATGAACTGAAGCCCCTCAAAGACACAGAAACATGTCTGTTTGTTTGTGGTAGTCTAATGATTGATGTGTGGAAGGACCTTGTTGCTATATGTGTTTATTTTTCCTCTTCTGTAGCATTTTCGTGAATGAAAGAGTTTCTAATGAATAGTTTTGGACGTAAATTGTTTCCTGAAATAATGAATGAAGTTGCTGGAATGATTATTTGTTATAAAATGAAGAAACGTCATTACAATCTACTTTTATAAGACAATACGTAAACATCTACATAAATGGACCGACGGATCCATCAGCTCTTTTGTAACTCTTTCACGCAAAATCAAAATTTAACAATAAGAAACATTTCCACGTAGTTTTGGCAGAGTTTGTACATTTCTAGCAATATTCCATCATCTGTACGCAGTCTAGTATGTTATAATAATATAATGTGACATAATACAGGAGCTTTTCATAACAAAATTACGCTCATGAATCGTAAAATTGGGCGTCAATCGTTAGTCACTTTCTGCTACGCGCTTCTATCCGCGTTTCTATAAACAAGGTAAAAACGATTCCATCTTGAATTCCTGTCGTATTAAACAGGTGTTGTTCTGTAAAGTAATTTACTCAAAACAATTTGAAGTATTTCACGTTATAACAGCAGCTTTGTGTAAATAATAAGTGTTTTGAGAGCTTCCCTTTCTAAGGCATTTAAAATTAATAATCTGAAGACGTCCATTCATTTACAATTTGACATTTTCAATGTTAGCTTAAATTTTCTATTATAGGTAAGAATATTATACAGGTATTAAGATATTAAATTAAGTTTAAGTAACGAGTGCTCCATATTTTACATGGCTATCCATCAGGTGAGAAGTAATTAAATGCCAACATCACTATAAAAAATACAAAATTCGTAAAGAAAACACATTCAAACTACTAGATTTAAATAAATTTAACTAAACTGTTTAGTTATAACCAATTAAAATCGACTTACAAGACTGTAAGAACTTTACAAACGAAATAAAATCTCAACTCTTTTATACAAATGATTCGAATCAAAGGATGACCTTTTATTATTCTTAAACAAACTAAAGGGAAACTTTTACCTTTTGATAGTACTAATCTTAAAAGGTATTCCTGTACAAAGGGGTTATAGTTCCACAAGTTCTTAACTATTGTCTCTTTATAATGAGAATTTCCTCCGGAAGTTCTCAATGGCCGCCGGATGAAAGTCAAAAAGCTTTTTGAAAGTTTAATAAGTTTCATCGTTAGTTTAGTCTTGTACCTGTACTATAAGTGCATATTTAGGTGGCAAGTCTGTCTTACGGCCAGTTTCACGGCTTATAGATACGGGTCAGATAACTTATCCGCTAGATAAAATTGAAAACAGTTGTCAAAATTCCACCAGCGGGCTTATCATGCATCTCTTATCCCCTGGTTCCGAGGTACATTTAGCGGTAGTTTATCTATTCAATAGCGTTTAAACTCATATAAAAAAACGCAATTGAACAGATAAACTACCGCTAAATGTACTCAGAAACCGGGCATTAGTTGACAACTACTGTACGTCAAATTGATAGCCACTATGCAATACTTTGACGTAACGTGTTAATCACTATAATCGGATGAAGAAAACAATGTACAACACAGTGGCGTTCAAATAGTTATCAACTGAGATACGTTATAGCCCTTTTGCTAAGCTAAACGATGCTTTTATTTAGAAACGTGGAGCTTGGGGCCTTGGGTCATCATTTCTATCATTTATAGTTATCTCCAAGAAACGTGAAACAAGCAAAAATTGGTAACCGTAGTGCAGGGTTAATTTTGTAAATTCTACTTACAACTATTACTGCCAATACCAATTCAAAAATAATAACACTAACCATTCGATAACCGATAAAACCTAAAACCACGCTATTACCCGCAAGTATCCCTATTATGACTCATTAATACCAAGTCCGGTATAAAATTATTGGCTCATAATATTATATGGGGTAGCTCCTAGACTATAGAGGGCAGTCGAGAGCACTCAATGTCGACGCCGGAGCTATTGTTCGAAAGATTTCAGATTTGTTACCTTTCGTTACGAGGTATAAAAAGAAAATTCTGAACTTCCGTAATATTTCGAATTTTCGGTTGTCGTTTCGATATTCTATGGAACTGTTGTACTGTCGACTGTCAAAAAGATATGGCAAGTGTTGTATCTTATCATGAATTAACTTCGTCTATACAAGGTAATATGAATTAACTCTAAGCTTCCATGCGCTGGTTAAGAGTATCGTCTATGTCAACCAAGGTATTCGTAGTTTAACTTTCGAAATCGCACCTTAATAATGAATTTAAATCGAAAAAGTTAAGTTATAGTAAATGCAACCATTCACGTTTTTAACTGTTTTTAAGGAAGAAAACTTCCGAACGTTTAAAACTATTTCGCTTGTGTCGTAATATAAGCTAGCTCTTAGCCTATGAAGAGCGGTTGAGAGCACTTAACGTCAACTCCACGGCTATTGTTAGTAGCTTTTAGATTTGTAGCCTTAAAAGTTACTTGCTGGCCTGTGTGAATAGAAAACACCGGGAAAATGTAGGTAAAAGGTAATTTTCCTGTGAAAAATTGGGCTATTAAACTGTAGAAATGTAGGGCGGCTATTTGATTCCAGAAAATCGGTAGTTAACGCTTTGTTGGTATACTGATAGCAAGCAGAAAAGGCATTTCCACGATGATATACCATTTCCTTTTTTTCTGCCTATTCCCAATTGTTGGCAAAAATTATCGCAGTCACCACATTTTCTAAGCAAAAAAAAAGATATTAAATGAAAGCATCGATCTAACTTTTAGGCGAATATCATTTTTTTATAGGATCATCAAAAACCTTACAACAAAAATAATCAAATTACTTAAACTTTAATTAATTTCCATTAAAATTACAACGAGCTACTAATATAAATTGAAGTACCTAATTATATTAGTACTATGGCCTTAAGAGCAAGATTTAATTAGTTTCTCTCTCATAACAGTGCCGAATGAGATAGCGACGTAATTTCAATAAAATTTTACGACTATTCTTGTCTCCAAATTGTCTTTGAATGTACTTGTAGTGTATAAACGTAGAGCCTTGCCTGTAGGTAGATTATGTTGGGATTTTAAAATTGAGTCTGAATCGAGGATAAGATTTGGTGAAGATGACCTACATCTATACTAATATTATAAAGCTGAAGAGTTTGTTTGTTTGAACGCGCTAATCTTAGGAACTGCTGGTTCGAATTAATTTAATATTTCAGAAAAATTTGATTAACTGTTAGATAGCCCATTTATCGAGGAAGGCTATAGGCTATATATCATCACGCTACGACCAAAAGGAGCAGAATACCGGTAAAAAATGTTACAAAAACGGGGAATATTTTGACTCATTCTCTTATGCGACGCAAGCGAAGTTGCGCGGGTCAGCTAGTATTTGATATTATTTGTAACTAGTAAATAAATAAACAAATTTTTCAAATCGGACCAGTAGTTCCTGAGATTAGCGCGTTTAAACAAACAAACAAACAATCAATCAAACAAACAAACAAATTCTTCAGCTTTATAATATTAGTATAGATGTAAACAGGCTTGTGACTAATCCCCAGACAAAATTAGCGAAAACAGCATGATTGTGTTAAAACCATTTGGAATTTGATGATTTATTTTGGCTCTGCCATGCCTGTATGCCATGTTTGTATGAATTAAAGAACGTCGTTGCTAAACAAAATAGCATGTGAGATAAATCTAATAATAAAATAAAATCATTACAAGTTCAAAAGAAGCAAGCGGAGCACGAAAAGAAAAGTTTTTTTTTTGTTTTACCAAACATAGCTGCGACATAGCGACAATTTCATCAGTTATTTCACAATTTCAATACTATTATTTCAGGATGAGCCCATCGCCGGCAATAAGGTCCTTAGGGATTACGGAACAGGGTCACTACAGTACCAACAAAGACACAAATACTACTGAGCTCGTTGTAATCCGTTTCCGCCTTGACTTCCCCTTTCCGCCCCAAAAGAATAAGTAAGGAAACCCTATTATTTCACTTTCAAATGAATGGGAAAATCAATATATTGTTAAGTAACTTTCAACAATAGATTTCCATAAATATGTATGTGCAACACTTTTTTTTTAGAAGTGTTCCTGTTGCAGCACCTACCTTTTCAGAACTTTTTTTTTCATTTAGCTTACACTGCTAAAACCGTAAGCGCTAAAAGACAAAACCTTACAACACAAGCCTTTTAAATCTGAAGGTGTAGGCAGAGGTATATGAAATACACATTCGTTTCATCATTACCAATTAATATCCTATTGCCATAATTATACCGGGCACGTGATCAAACTCCGAGTTACAATTACTACACTCTTACTCAAAATAAGAAGCAAAGATTATTTGGAACCACTCATAAATCCTGAATGACACATAGCTAAGTGCAAAAATAAATCATACTAAGCACTAAAAGAAAATTGATTTTCATTGTTGGCAATACAGACTAATATTACGAGCTATTATCGGTTCAAAAAGTGCTGGAAAACAAATTATATTATGCTAAAATATTGTTATTTACTTAGTAGTATTGTATTGTTAAATTTAAGAAACGATAAACAGACAAAGAGAACAATATTTTGTATAGAAAAAAGCAGTATTTTATGACGCAAAACGAACATTAACAATTTTTATGAACGCCGTGTTTACGATGAATTGGGCAAGAAAATTGATACATAAAACGTAAAATTCTTGCTTTCTACTAATTAAATATTGAAAGGAATCATACAATTCCACGATTTGGCTAGACGTGAAAGTGGATGGTGGACCAAAGCAATAATTTAATGGCGGCCTTGGAATTGGCAAAGGTCACAAGGAAGGCCCCCCACTAGATGGTCGGACGACATCGTTAAATGTATTGGGCTGCAATGGATGAAACAAGTGCAGGACCGTATCAAGTGGCGTACATGGGGTGAGGCCTATACTCAACAGTAGGTTGACACGGGCTGATTAGATAGATGAACTTCCGAAATTCCGTCATATCTACAATTCAAAATACAGTTCTTTCTTATTAAAATACATCAGACTTTCTCCAATAAAACGTAGAATATCATAATATTCCAGTCCCATCATCTAACTGTTGAACACTCGGGACAATTTCACCCAATTCCGAGCGTACGGAGCAAAACTAACGAGAGTATAACACGATATCTCCCAGCTACGTGACTTGAAGCACAACGAGCCCAATTAGCTATGAGTGAGCTCTTGATGAAGAGAGATAGCAATAGTCGCCGAATGTCAGATGCTTTCGGACTGAGAGCGTTTTAATCATCTACATGATCTTGAGATGTGATCGCGGGCTTAAATGGATTGTGTGTATTGTTACTGATTAGTGAAGACGGAAAAACAAAGCATTTAAGTTCAAGTTTTGAAATAGTATACTGCATGTTAAGTAAATAAGTAACTAAATGATATGTATGTAATTAAGGGTTTGGTTTCTTTAATTTAAGGAACTCTCAGAAATAAGAGGTTTCCTTACACTAATAAACAGTCCTACCGCCTCGCTAATATTTTTACCATTGAAAATTCAGATAAGTATATAGACATATCATCGTACTTCAATTGTCATATTTATACTAATTTATCCTATAATATTATAAAGCTGAAGAGTTTGTTTGATTGTTTGTTTGTTTGTTTGTTTGAACGCGCTAATCTCAGGAACTACGGGTCCGATTTGAAAAATTATTTCAGTGTTAGATAGCCCATTTATCGAGGAAGGTTATAGGCTATATATCATCACGCTACGACCAATAGGAGCAAAGTACCAGTAAAAAATGTTACAAAAACGGGGAAAAAATTTACCCATTCTCTCTTATTTGACGCAAGCGAAGTTGCGCGGGTCAGCTAGTCCGTAATAATCTTTATACACTAGTATTTAATTTATTCCACTAAATACGAGCATAACTAGTTTTATTACAACAATTATTTAATTCAATTTACAGTTAAGCTATAAAACATAATATAATTCCATCAGCATTCATAACACCCAGCTTCTGTTAACAGAGCGTTAGATTAATTCAATTTGCATGTACAATATTATTACCTAAGTATTTTAGAGCATACATACATACAAATATTCGCGAAATACATCGTTTCAGTGCGAATACAGAATGAATTAGAGCTAGGTTTATCTTTTAGTAGCGTCTGGCGGCCGTTCATAAAAATATACGAAAGCTAATAATGCGGGCGCGCTGATTACGTTTTCTGCAGAAAAATATGATAATGTTCTTGAATTATACAGGTGCGTGTATGTGGTGGGAATGGAGTAATTTTCCCGTAAATTTTAAAATGTTTAACTTAGACTATAGAAATGCTTGCATAACGAATTAAGTATGACTTTTCTGAAAAAAAAAAACAAATATAGTAAGTATTGGACGGTTATCTATTATTGCCGATATTTTAACCAACGATAGACTCTAAAAAACTAAAATAGAAACGAATAAAACAAAATATTATGCATCTATTTACAACCTAGATACCCGGAAATAGCAAAACTATTCGGACTACTGAAATGTGTATATCAAAGACATCGCAAACATTTCTGTAAATATTCCCAATTCTGTTCCCATTTCCATTGAATCTATAATTCCCATTCGATATTCACGGAATTGTGAATCAAATATTTCTGACCAGTACACTGGCCACTCCTATTACTTATAACAGTTTAAAAATAAAACCACAATACAGGTGAGAATACAAACCAATCAAAGGCCTGCAAATTGTCCAATACTGTGCCAAAATAAACCAACCGTTTTATAAAGGAAGATAAAAGGTTTTTGTCTGATGGATCAATCAGTGTTGCTTGTTATTGTCCGCGGCACGAAGGGCTCTATACAGTTATTCTTTAAGTGATTGTGAAAATGTGGGTGTTTTGTTTAGTACAATAAAGGAATCTATTTTAAAGGTTATTTTCTTTTCTGTTTTCTGTCGTTATTACAGAAGCAAAAGATAAGCTATAAATAAAGTTGTATTTTAAATGTATCAAAGTAATTTCTGTAGATAGTTGTCTATACCTACATTTAAATACACACTACTGTCCATTGTTCACCTATAAGCAAGTTTTCTGGGACCCGAATACAAACAAATAGAGATATTCTATTCAAGCACTCAACTCGATGTAATTAATAACTAAACCGTCCGAAACTCCCTAATCTTTGGAACAAATCAATACATGAGTCACCACCAGCAAGTAACAAACGTTAAACAATTTCAAGAGAAACATTACAAAAATATACAGAAAAAGAACTCGTCAAATCAAAACTTTGGTCGCTTGAATATACAACAAAAAACGAAAAAGAAACTCTCGGTAACATGAACAAGGGAATCTTTACAAACGAAAGACTTACAAAATATCATTAAAGGAATAACAACTTTATGAAACATTTCCAAGGAGATGTTTTTCTTAATGGTAACGTGACTTGGCCTACGGATATTATTTAATGGGTATGTATTTTCTGCAAAGCAATGTTTGGATAAGCTGACATTCACTAGCAAAGGGTATACGGTAGTTGAGATACGATTTATTACGGTATAAAAAGAGATAGACACTATTATAATAAAGCTGAAGACATTGTTGAAAAAGAAGATATTTACTAGGTAACAGGAAACTACATTATCCTTTCATTTACTGTACTTTTGAAACATTAACTCATCATACGATTAAGTCATTTTTAAAGAACAGAATATATTTTATTTCACAATGGTACTCTATAGATACCCTAGAAGCTAGAAGCAGGCAAAGAGAGATATTCGAGGCTAAGCAAACTTAAGGTCTCAAGACTATTCTATGAAAACACTCTTAAGGAACTAAGTGCTGAATAAACCCACTAAAACAGCAATTGTAGCGAAGCTTTCACCGTATTTGCATTTGCACTAAGCCAATTTGTACATCTTTTCTTTCTTAATTTTTCACCTTGGATTTTATATTTTTTTACAAACGTCGCGTACAATGAATGGAGGGGAATATCACAATTGTGAATTTTTGAAATAAACACAAATATTCGAAATGAAAATATGAATACAGACAGTACGCACGCTGGGAACAAACACTCAAATTTCGAGCGAGAGTCTACAGTTTGTCCATAGTTCATATACTATTTTCCAATGCTTTACTGTAAATGCGAATGATTTTATGCTGTATTACGTACAGCAGCTCAACCCTGAGTAAGATTAATAAGTAATATGATTATATTGGATAAATTAGATAGGTACTGTTCAATGGAGACCGCTTATTTCCCGCTACAGCACCAAAATGCCTTTTTCCTTCTAAAAATCCCGACAAAAATTAAAACATATAGCACTTTGTTACATAACTTGGGAGCTAATCTCAAAAAACGCGTAGGGACCCCAACCCTTATAACCACTAAGCGACATTTTATCCCGCCCAAAGGGATGTTTTAGGTGACTTTAAATTTAAAGCTGTGACAGCTTAACGAACACATACATAGGACATGAAATGGTCAGAGTATACGACCCCGGATTATGAAAAATATATTTCATTTATAAAAAAAAATCAGCCTTATTTTAAATCTGTGGGCTTACTCCCAGCAGAATCAAATTCGAATTCGTTTAAATCGAGTTTATGTCAAATCGTACTTTATATTCCAAACTTCAGGTTCTAAAGCATAGTATAAACACATTTAATGGAGTTACTAGGCACTATCGGAAAATATAAATCATCTTATTCACCCATTTGCTGGTGCATGTTTTGAAATGAAAGAGATTTAAAAACCATATCAACACACAAATAGCCAGTGTTGACTGAATGGCTAGCAATTTGCCGATTGTTATACAAACGAGTCGAATAGCAAATTGACCAAACTACTCTGCTTGGTGCACTGATTGTGAATCTGTAGCGATTCTACAATTGAAACCATCGAGTATCGAGAGTTTAACATTTAAAATGTATTGCAAAATAATTCCTGCGACATCCGCTGGTGGCGCTGATCAGTTTTTCATACGATATTTTTCGATAGCTAGCCGGTTGCTTGATAATAGTAGAGAATCAGGCTACTGTTTGATACATTTCGTTTGGGAGTGAAATAAGATGACTATTGGACAATAAATAATACTCATTTAGACACATGATTAACATGAAATGATACTGAATCACACTTCGTTGTCATGAGGGAGTAACAATAAAAAGTTCCCCTTGCTACGATTCTTACAAGGTTCTTTTTGTTTTATTCACATTTATACATCTTGTCTTCCACACCCGCTAGCGACTTCATTGTAAGAAACAAATACACAGAACTGTCAGCCCCTCAGTTAAGAACATAAATAAGAACATTTAAGAAGTAAATTCGTTCAATCTTGAATATGGTTATAAAATATCTCATTCTGGATATTCAATTAATTGTTAAGCAGATGTCTCAACAATTCAACACTTTTCGAGTTATATTTCAACTTGTTTTAAGTTTCACAGTTTCATGTGTTCTACCTCGCGCAACTCCTTTGAGAATTACTAGCAAGACGTGAAATATTCCGAAGGGTTCTTTAAGAACACCCGCGGGTAATGAACGTGAAACTTTGAAGGACGAGGTAACTGCTGCATTTTGATGTTACCTTTGCGTTACGTAACAACGCCTTCGTTTTACCTACTGTTCACAAAATATTTTTGTAGTTAGTGAAATGGTATAAGATAAAAATACTCGTGTCAAAAAAAATGCTGTAGTTTTACGGCTTATAGATGTCGGATAAACTATCCGAGAGAAAAAGTGAAATGTATGAAAAAAGCTATCAAAATTCTTCCTAATAAGCAACTGGATTAATTTAGAGGTTAATGCACCCGACCACAACTTTATCTGGAATTGCTACTTGTAAGCATTCTGGTCTAACTTCTTGCTACGATGCTTTTATAGTTGTATACTAGCAGCTGAAGCAAATAAATAAGTTCGAAGAAAAACCAACTGAAATAAAACGTTCATGCTCCTTAGAAATACGTGAGTAAAAGGAAAACTTTCTTGAGAAAATCTCGCCCTTTCCTTAAATCCACACACGCAGACGGGAACGTAGGGACACGTGTTGAGTCGGCTTTCAATAAATCTGCTGGCTCAACGTGAGTTAAGTTTCGACAGAGGGAAACGGTACTACATTTTTACGTAGGTATACGAAATACAAGATCAGCTGAACCTCGAAAGAAAATGACGTAGGAAAATACTGAAATATTGCCATAATTTTAGGTCTTTATATCACGTGGTCTTATAAAAGTAAGTAGTGCCAATAATTCACCAATATTTCACATGCAGTCAATTACTGCACCACTGTTGGGCAAGGGTCTTCACCCAAAATATAAAATGAAGTAGAGGTATTGGTTGAATGCAAAGACTTATCATCGAGGCAACATTTTTTGGCAGCAGTTAAGCTTAAGTTAAAGAATAATGGCTCCACATTTCAAATTCAAAGCACATAACGCTTAAAGTACACTCTCTAGTTCCCAAACACCAATATCTTTAGTGTAAAAGCCTGCCAAAGTATCACCAACTCACCACAAAGAGCGTTCGATTGACCTGGTTCAGAGTGCCACTGCATTCCTTTGTGCACCATTCAACGACAACGTATTTTAAAATTCTTCAAATCAAATATGGCGGATAGCGTTCGGAATTTTAAAGATAAATTGGTTTTCGTGGATGCGCTGGATATTTCTTTCATTTCGAAATGTAATTGTATTTGTAAGCTTCTGAAAAATGGATTAAGGTAGAAAAGGAGTGGATGAAAATGTCGTAAAGAAACCTGGGAGTACAAATGTGGTATTTGGTGAAGAAGACAATAGTGTTTTCTAACAATAGTCATGAAAAATCTTGACTAAGCCACGATATTCTTAATTTACAACAATGGAAACCAATTTCCACCCTCAGACACTCAACTGAAGCACCACTACTTAATGGTCATTGACAAATAAGAGCGAGAGAACTTTGGAAACACGAAATAAAAGAAAAGCGTTTAGAAAGAACACTTTTAAATATAACCGATTTTTTTTTTTATGTCCTTAAAAGCTTGAAATACCAACACGTAGAAAGGCTTCATCAAAAATCCTTTGCTCCAGGCAGGGGAGTGGCAAGTGCCTCCATGCGACCCTCACTGTGATTGATGATCTCCCGAGCTGGGTCAATTGGCCAGTCTGTCATACGGCCCTTCGGGCTCTCCTATGTCAGTTACTGAGGGTTGATTATACGGAAATTGCTTGCTTGCTTGAAAAGAAAGTGTTCATGAGAGAAATAACTCGAGTATCATAATCGAATTATTTTGATGAACGATAAACGTGGGTTTCTTTTATTATGACTTAAAAAGCTGTTTTGGTTCTTTCTGCATTCAATAGGACGCAGATTTGGACTCTAGATTTTATCATTTCGCCCTTTTTTACTTTTACAACGATATCCATATTTCACTGCTAGCCTTAATTAATAGCTATACTTACTATAGACGATTGAAGAAAATAGTGTAAGGGTTATCGCAATAACCTATTAATTAATTTCATGAAAGATAATATAAATAACAAAGAAGTACGGCCACAATCGCTACAGATATCGAGTTCATCTCGTTCAAATTCCAAATGTCAAACTGACGCTAACGCCTGGCATTCGGAATTCCGCACTAGTGCAGTTACACGTGGTTACACCCACCTAGTATCTTTAACAATATCCGTAATGCAGAGATTTTACGGCATATATAAAGTCACCCAAAAATCTGCAGTTTGTTCTGATTATAATCTCTCTCCTTATTATAATAGACAATTTAGTGAAAGGGCTTTACGATAGATATTTTATATTAGATACGATTTACGTCGATCTTTTGTCGGAGATTTAAATTGAATAAATTAAGAAAATAAATTATGTAGGCCTTCTACATTTTATACAAACAAATGTCTACTCAAAAACAGTGTCATTAATAATTCCTCAGTTTTCAACATCTTCGATCAAAACGTTGAACTAATCCAAAGTTTGTGATCTCAGGACCTTCATAGATTAGCCGAGGGATCAAAAACTCCAAGATTATCTTTATAACGGCAACATTCTAGGCACATCCACTAATCTATACAAACGTTGCAGACAATAAAACATGTACGTTTGAATTGAAACACATAAAGAACTTGTATTATGGGGTACATGGTGGCCGCTTATCGTCTTGCGCAAGCTGTAAAAGTCAACTAGGGGAACGGAATATCGGCGAGGCACGCAATCCTGTCTGTTTTGCAAATAGGCGTTTTAATACTGGAAAATAAACGTTTGTCTGCAGGTATAAAGAAAGCTATCTAAAAACTGAGATTATAAATTTGGTGGGTCGTTGGCTTTTCGATTTTATAAGCGACATGTCTCCTAAAAATGAAATGGCAAAATGTCTTTTATGCTTAGGTACAGCAAGAGATATAGAAAATGCTTAGTACAATAGAGGATATTTTTCCCTAGAAATGTGTTCCCAACGACGTCGAGTGCAGTGGCGTAAAGCTGGACTTTGTTCATGCTACGGACATAATAAAAAAAAACGCGTTATGTTGCCATCATGACGTGCCTGATATTTTGCTGCCTTTTCAGTTTTAGATTTACAACATGAAGGCACCCAACTGGATAGAAAGTCACCATCAGCCTAGCCTTCCTTCTAACTATGTTGGAATCGGCTTCCAGTCTCGCCGAATACCAGTGTTTTACACGGGGCTATAACTATAATAGGTAGTCGATTTAAAACGAACGTTAAATTTTTCAATTCGATTTCCATAAAAAACTTGGCATTGCATATTGGAACGTAAAAGTACTCCCGGTATTTTGCATTCCCAATATCACAAAGCGCATAAATATTCGGAACTGACATCAACGAATTTATTTGTTTCTGGATTTACAAAATGTACATGTTTAATGGAAATGTCACGAGCATGAAAAGACTCTTAATTATGATGCACTTTTCACTGCTTTTAAACTAAAAGCGTTACATACAGAGAGCTTTAACATCTCCTGAAATTCCTACACTCTCTGGCAGATGTTGGGAATGATTCTAAAATCCTAGTAACAGATGTTAAAGCAACATTTTGAACTGAAAGTTTCAGGAATTTCTTGCACGTGTGTGGACGACCTATATCGCTTAGTTTCGAAGAAAACTTCAAGACGTGCGGAAAAGCCGCAGTGAAGCGCACTGGAATATGTGGTTTGGAACTAGAATAGTTACTTTAAAACTGAATTTAAAGATTTGAATAGAAAATCTCTATCTTCTTGGTGAATTTTCCCGGCAAAGTATGCGGTATTGGATATCTTTACAACTCTATTTACATGAAAGTCTGCTAAAAATCATTGTTTGGTTTCGGTTATCTGTATACATATCACGTCTCTCAGTTGATAACTAGTGTACGTCAAATTGTTGGCCACTCTTCAGTTCATTGCTGCTTTGATATAACGTGTTTATCACTATAACCTAAGAGAAGGCATAATGAACAGTATAGTGGCTTTCAAATAGCTGAATTTCTCCTGGCGCGTCAAGGAAATCAAGCTTAATAAAGAATGATCACGAGTTATTAATTGAGTTACAGAGATAACATTTTGATAAGGTGTTAATTTTAAATGATATTAAAGATTTACAGACCTAATTAATCCAAAAGTACAAGTATAATACTAGAAATTAGATTCAAATCTTGCGTCGATATCATCACCATACGATGACGTTTTTTCCGCAAAATCTGAGTCCATTTTTCCGCGGAAGGCGAAGATAATATAATAATCTTATTAGTATAGTTCCCGTCGTCTGTTCTGAGTCAAAGTTTGCACATGTCCACTTATGTGTTAAACAAACACACGCTACTGTTATTATAAATAACGCTCTTGTATTGTAACCTTTTGTTTTATCTTTACTCTTAGCATTATCTTATAATCGCTGGCGTTTCAGTTGCGTAGAATTATCACGTCTCTTTTTCCTCTAAAACTAAGACAGATATGTTTACCTACAATAATACGTTAATGAGGCGCTAATTGCTAGTTATGCTCACCAGTCGGCTAACAATCAGTGGGTTAAGCAACCTTCGACGCGGTCATACTATAGATGGGTGACCGTATTTGATCTGAGCCTCTCCGTGCTTCGGAGGGTATGTAAAAAGTCGCTTTCGGTCGTTACGTCATTCCAGAGGCCTTTCGCGCGGCTTGATCAACTTTGATTAGGTTGATCACTAACCATACCGAAATTTAAATAAAAAAATATTTTTAAGATCTGGGTTAATACAGTAAAGACACGTTTTCTTTAACATGTCCTGGGACTCGGATTCCATTCCAGATCAATAATAAAGCAGTATCTTAACATTCTGTTTTGACCACAGAGGTAACATTTCAATTTCAATCGTATTTACTACCGATACGCTGCCTGTGGTTTGTGGTGAACTTTGTATTCCAGCCGTTTGATTGCATAGGAGGAGCTACCTGAGCTCTCAATTCAAATTCCACTAAGCAAATTCAATAGCTTAGTACTCACTCAATGCAACCAACTGGATAAGCAATACTATTTCTTTTAGAAATAAACTATTCAATCATACTGGAGACCAGGAACGCGATTTCCAAGAACACTCTGCACTACGCAGCCTGTAGTTTATGTAGCAATGAGAGTCTTATCTTGGACACTATAATCACAGTCTTGCACAATTGCCCGTCTTAAACTGCCCGAAATGCCGAATGTCATAGCAATTACATTACATTTAAGGACTATCTCAATAATGGGCATGTCACGTGTTCACATGGAAAAAATGTATGTACGTGAGAAAAAGGCTAGCAGAATTGATCAGTTCGTATTTATACAATAGTTAACCGACTTCGGAAAGTCGATAGAGTAAGAAAATCATCCCTCTGTACGAGAAAATGAAATAACACATGTTAGCAGAACATTTCTAACTACCCTCAGAAAATAAAAATATCTCTATTGTAAAATTAATAAAGGCAATTGAATTGAGAAGCCGTCGGATGGGAATTATTCGGAGGCGAGAGAGCTCGTTGTTTATATTCGGCAACTCGTAACTATGCTAACAAGTTGGGCCAAGTGCCTGTCAAATGTTTGCTTTTAATTGCCAATGTTTGTTATGCTGATGCTATTTCGCTTAATTGAAAAGTTTATCTGGTGAACACCTGACACATACTTGGTGAGTTTGTGAATAGAATTACATATCCGAAAAATATTGATGGTCTCTACTGACTGTTACTTCATCCCTAGAGCCTATATTGCAGGATATGTTTTAAAGTTACTTTTGGAGTATTGTGTGGTACATAAAGTGTTTGTTAAAAAACTGGCGAAAATCAAAGACAGGACGTGATATTCAACCATTCACACACAAAACTTTTGTGTAATCTAAAATTATACGTAAAAAACAACTTTGATAATAATCATGTATTATGTATTTGTATTTCTTTGACATAATCACAGGGCTTGGACAATGCCTCTGTAATTACCTGCCCTACTACCTCTTAATAATAATGGTTCGATCGATATGAACAGGACACTCGATACACAACTGCCTGACATAGAAAACTGAAAACAAATAAAAGTAATCTTGTTTTTTTAACCCATCGCTGGCCCACCGCTGGACAAGGGTTTCCCCTGAAATCATGAGAGAGGCTTGGCCTTGAGTCCTCCTTGCTGGCCAAATTCGGGTTGGGGACTTTGCATGCCCTCAAGAAATCCAATCAAAAGGAATCATAACATCGGTTTTCCTTAATTGAGTCAGATTTACACATACCTGTACCAACACCTCCAGGTATAACAGGCGTGATACTATGTATGCATGTAGGTAAGTTTGTATGCATTTAAATATAGTTCTAATAGTCTTCACTTTAGCACAAGACATTAAGGAAAGGTTACTGTAGTTCCCCACTAAATGTGATTCGACAGTTTTACTGAGTCAACCTACTATCAATAACATCAAAAGAATACCTTAAATAATCGCAAAAACTACAAAACTATGGAAAAAATCACGTCTTCATAAATATATGCATGGAGTTGGCAGTAGGTAACAGATTAATATTTACTTTGGCGATTTGCAAGTCAATACGTTTGGTGTCTAGTATTCCGGACCTTTTAGATAAGGGTACCGATGGCCGTGACGGAAATAATAGACGTTTTTATAGTGTCAATAATATGGCGACTCCATTATTAAATGTGATAGCTGAAACGATATTTTTATGATAATATTTCTAGAGAGAGCTAATCACGAAGTCTCGGGTTACATTTGTAGATCGTACAAATAGCTACTTGGGTTTTCTGATTTCTATTGCTTTTCATGCTGTGATATTAGTCTGGAGTTTGTTAACGTGCCCGGTATATGGTAATAGGTTCGCCCCCTATTACATGAAAATATTATTTTAAATGGCGAAACAATAGTCTATTTTATATACCTCTGCCTACACCTTCGGATTTAATGTATGAATTTTTATTTGTATGAATTATTAATGTTTATTTATATTGTAAAGTGAATTTGACGTGTTTTTAATGCTCCGGGATTTATAGCTTTCATAGCCGCAGTGAAATTTATGTTTATATCATGTGAACGACTGCAAAACTTTTAGTGGGTAAACTTTCGTAACAGCTTTGTTTGTTCCTATTTACATAATGTTTTAGCCGCAAAACTATATGTCCAATGTCCATATGACTTTATGCGGTTACCTACTGTTCTATTATAAGTTTTCCCTGTTATAAACTCTCTCAAATATTCGCATGGATGATAATTATGACAAAATTAAACCAGACTTGTTCGAGAAAAGGCAAGACATTTCGAATTTATACGAAGAAAATACACTGCCTTCAAGCAAAGAAACAAAAAACGTTCCTCGTTTTAACTTGGAGATTATGCAACGGTTTCTTTTTACTTGTGGCTTCCAGCTTCCAAGAGAACAACAAAATAATACTTTATATTCCTCGTTTCCTTCTTTATAGTACTTTTTTATACACATTTTTACAAAGTTATACAGCCATACATAAGACTATTAAAAACTTTGACAGTTTATCGTACATGAAAACCGAAATTCTCGCTCCATTTACATCGTTCAGTAGACAAAAAACCAATGTCCTTGCCAAACCCAGTCCTTCATCCAATTTTCAGCTCCATTAAACGTGTGATTGGGTTTTTTCTTCTAGAAAATATCTTATTTACCTCCAGGGCTTCGAAATGCGGAGAAAAATAACCTTTTTCTGCACCAAATAAACTACCTACATTACTGGCAGTTTCTTTGATAGCATCCTTCGTATCACTGTAGTCTGACACATCAAGGGTACCCTATTTCTGTCGATGTAACTAACTTGATAGATCGTTTCTTTTATCCCATTCTAAACAAGCAACAAAACCTACTGTCATTTGTATAAAAACATCCATATTTATGAGCCATCTGAATGTCGAGACACGGGAAAAATGTCCGAAACATTTGTTTTCGCAAATGTATCTCGATTCATGGAACGAGCGGGCATTTTCTTTGAAAACATTGCGGTGGGACTACCCGCCACCCCTGTGCGGGTGCAAACCTCCCTCATGGCTTTTTGATTAATGATTGAGTATTCAAACAAAACCTTTTGAGTTGTGACCTGTTCACCGGCTCGAATACGTTCTGTCGCGGACTAAATTAAATCATTTGGACTTCAATTGTTCGCGGGGTTGAGCTCAAATTGGAGGAATATGGTTTAACAATATGATTTTATCGCGTCAAAAGACAGATGCTATCTGAAATACGGGTTATATTTTATTTGAATCAAAAATAAATTGCAATATAAGTCCTGCGTTGCAATCCGAAAAAGACTGACGCTTTATTACACGTAGCACGATTTCAAGCCCTAACTATAGTGCAAGCAGCATGAGAATAGGTAGAGGCAGTCTTAATCAGACAACCTCTAAAAATATTTCTTTTTCCTTTTTCTCAAGCCGTATTAATAGATATCTATGTACTAGTGGTTAGAACCACAAAATAAACAGATAATTTGAAGCAGCTTTTTCTATATGATTTTTTGTCAAACTGTCTGTCTAGTAGGCGCAATATTACAGCTCTGCTGATGTGTCATCTGTACAGCTAACAATTTGTTCACTATTCACGAAAGTGGAACAAGAGGGGATTGGAAGGGTATGACTATGACAGCTCGTATGAAACGTTTAATTAAACGATGTTTGATTGCAATGTTAACGTATGGGCGTACAATTAATGGCATTTTGAAAACATTCGTGACTGATTTTAGAGACACAATTGTGACGTGATTCACCTACAACTAGAATAATGCTTATCCGAAGAACTTATTAACACTTGTAGCGCTTTTCAAAAGCTTTTTTTAAACACATTAATGATGAATGGGATAAAAATTCGCATATATGTTAGCAACATACTTTTGATACTGCTTTTAATTAAATAATAAGTTATTTAGTGTTCATATTCAAATTATCATATCTAAATTACCATACCGAATAAGTACTTCAAGACGAAAGAACTCCCGATCATAAAACCGACTTCATTCAGAATGCAGTCTTTAGAAATTCAAGATTATCTCTACAATAAGCAGCAGTTCCATTTATATTTTAAAGATGAATAGCTGTAGTATGAATGGAGTTTAATTCACATTTTTATATTCTTCCTTCACGATATTGGTAGAGGAAAACGTACGGATAATTGTATGGCTATGGCTAGGTGATTTGGCCCATTGTTACACGTTTCCTCATCGTTTTAGGCTGAATATTTCATCGATAAAATATGTGTTGGTACCAAAGAAACGATTTGTAAGCCACGTAACTTTGGTTGAAAATTTTTGCAAGCAATTTTTTCGCTTCTAGTTACGCTTGCTCGGCTTTATTTCAGTCAAAGATGTTTATGTGCTTGTCTCATATGGTTAATTACCAAATTTCATCTACCTTTATCAGTGCAATCTCTAAACCAGACAACATAGTTATTTATGCATATATGCTATAAAATAATGATTGTAGTAGTTAAAAAGTAATAAGTAAATCCGAGAAGTTAGTTTAGCTACGTGTCTCAGGGAAAATAATGTTAATTTTAGTATTTCGCCTCATTGAAATGCAGATTAGTTAGTCGAAGCGCCTAAAAATAGTTAGCATTTTGAGTTAATAAAATAAAATTCAAATTAGCTTAGACTAGGCTAAAAATGGAAACCTTGAAATAAACTAGTTTTTTTTTAAGTCTAGGAGTAGAGTCTAAGGTTCTTATTCTTAAAAAAACATTTATTTCGTATGTTTTTTTGCGTAGTTATCTTCAAATATATTAACGTAAATATGATTTATCTAGCGTATAATATGTATAATACCTAGCTCATAAAACCTTACTTATTAAAACCAGCTAGCAACTTAGTAGAGAGCATTGTAGGAAGGTTTGCGGCTGGTGGTAGTGTACAGAATTCAGGATTCAGCAGTGGTTGGTGGAAATGTTCGATACAGCTACTTTATTTTGGAAATGCCTAAAACAATTAGTTATACTATAGATAAATCGCGCATGCCAAGGATCTCTGTACTAAGATTAAAAGGAAAAAAAACACATAGTTTTTTTATCAATTTTCGTTCAGAGGTTTCAATTCCTTCTTGGATATACAACCCCATAGTAATTTCTCTAAACTTACACCTAATAGATTAATTACAAAAAAAGGAATAATGTTATTGAAGCCCTTCTTCATTCGGGAGGGAGGAGACCCTTGCCCAGCAGTGGGACAGGAATGGGTTAAAAAAAATGATATTTTTATTTTTTCCTATCACCAAAACAGTTTGTTTAATGATTAATAACAGAACGTTATCTCTCATGAATCCTGCGCAACATACAAGGTCATCCACCACTTATTATAATAAACGGCCATAACTATCTGAATACAGTGAATTTAGGATGATTAACTTTAAATAGCTCTGTATTGTTCGTAGTTTTAGTTCAAGTCTTCATTGATTTACCATTTAAGGTATTTTTGAACTAAGGTCTTTATTTGTATGTCAACACTGAATACTAAATATAGAGAAGAAGATTTTTAACAGTTGTATAAGGAAAATATTTGCAGCCAAATACTGAAACGTGAATATGTGTAGAGTTCACGATTAAATCTCATGCTGACTCTGACAGAAATGTATAATTATTACTTAAAAGTAAGCAAAGTATTGGTTATTATTAACTTCTGCCTATATCTTCGTTTGCAGTGAAATTATTTGAGGAAAATAGTATCCCTTATGCTTTACCAAGGGAAAATAGTATCATTTGTGTTAAACCAGACCATATGACGGAGACCCATTTACCTACCTATAAGTATTTATAGTTACTTTACTTAAAATAGCAACAAAAAGCTACCAGCCATCGATACACACCGCAACGCGCTAACTGACTTGACTAATCTTATAATTATGCTTTTTTTTAAATCTCTGGTTAACTTTTTTAGAACTAGTTTAACTTGTTACTATAAATAACAGTCAGTGATATTCTAAACCAGGTTATAAGGTATAATAATAAGACAAATATAGATGCCGCGTAATCTTCCTCTACTTGAATTGAACAAATTCGCGGAAATATAAAATGATGATGACCTGTCCGTAGTCAGGTGCATTTACCGGTAGGTAAACGATATATATATGTATGACGGTTTCCATAACCTACCGTAGTCAGTTAGTAAGTAAAGAGCTAGATAACAGGAAGTCCTTGCTACTATACGGTAGGTTTAACATATCTCGAAAGAGATAGGCCAAAAATTAAACCAAATAACTGTTAGTTAAAGTAGAAACAGATATTTTTATATGTAAGTATATAACTTTTTATTTATAAGACAAAACGTGTTGCCATGCAATTTGAGTCATATCCAGAATGTTTTTAATTTTTTTATCTTATCGGACATTACACACATTTTGGTTTTTAAGTGCAGCAAATTTTATCACAGCTTTTACAAAAATGTCTGTCAGTGATTTTAAATGTTATTTTTTCAGTGATCGTCTTAAATATGTATGGATTTTTGATAGTAACTAAAATATTAGGGTTAAAACTCTAACCTCCTTCACCTCACAATCCTTCACGGTAGATCTCAGCGGTTTTTACGCCTAGCAACCAACTATACTTAACATTTTAAAAGCGGCATTTACTACGTTTACAAGAGGTATTTTTATAGAGGTTTATATGAACACAATGTTGTAGTTATTTGGAGACAAAACCTTTATTCAGCCCAATTTTGTAATATATGCATCTCACATCTTTTTCACCCGACTGCGTGTACTATTTACTTCATCTTAATCTCAAAACATCCCACGAATACGGCTACTATAATTCCCATCGTATTCCCATCAAAATCCCATTTAAAACGTTCCAATAAAAATCAGTCCAACGGCACGGAATCATCGTAGCACGGCGTAGTACGACGAGGCAATTAATTAGCGGGCCCGCCGTCCATTTAGACCAATTACTGGCAGATTGACTTGTTATGTCATGTACCAGCTTTTACAAATCATACAATGTTTCGAAAATTATGCGGAAACTCTTTGATTAAAGATTGACTACGATTTTCTACTTTGTTAAACTAAATATGTCTGTAACATGCAGCCGTGCAATTTAAAAGTGGTCAATGAATGTGTTATAGTATTCATTTTTTGTATGAATATGTAATTAGAGTGTATCTGTAAAAATCATTTCAAAATTAGGTCAGGTGTTTTCGTGCTAAAATAATGGACATACTTAGTAACTGTAGAGTTTTACTATCGTCGAGAACTTCAAACCTATCCTGCTGTTATTTGGTTCAGAAACTGTATTCATAAAATAAATTAAACAGTTCTAGTTTCAGTATTCAGTAATTGCATACAATAATTATACTGTGTCTAAGAACATAATATCTTACGAGGGTCAGCGTTAATTCACTAACTAACGTTTTCGAGCGAGTAGCCTTCGCGTCGCGAAAATTTCTGAACAGAATTTGTCATTCAAGTAACTATTTAAACTACACTTCATCTACCCCTCAGTATGTAATTTTAGCAAAAATAGCTTTGATATCATTTTACATCGTGATCAAAACAAAATATACTAAACTTTATACTCCTGTGTTCTTAATGAGTGCATCTGGCATACTTCTGCCTTCGTCCTTGACCAGACTAAAGCATAATAAACATTGGCACACATGGCAATTAATTCTTATCATAAGTTCATTATTCAAATTCTTATCAAATTAATAGTGATAACTATGAACAGCTTTTAACATTGAGGTGTAATAAATATCTGCCCAGACTGAGAGGAAAATAAAGTATGTTTGTTCTAGACCTAAATTATAAAAAAAAAACAGAATTTGAAATTTTTGATAGTACCACTTACCTAAGGCATACACTTACTGTTATCTAAATTTTTGAACATTACTAGACCCAGAGTTTGAGAACATGTCGAGTAAATGGTAACAGTCTCGTCCCTTCTGCATGGGACTGATTGTAAATTGTGAACTACAACTGTTTTCATACACCTCTGCCAACATCTTCGGGTATAACAAGCGTGATGTTATGTAGGTACCTACCATGTGTATAAAACAAATTGAGGTAGGTACCTCAGTATGGCATTCACTTTAAAAATAAACAACCTGCTTAGTAACAGAAGGACTTATGTAAGATTATCCAGAGATCAAGTCCAATTAGATAAGGATCAAATCAATTATTGGAAATTGATCATTCATAGCTGATAATAGTATACTTCAAGATCAATCATTTGAACAAATGTTTATAATCTTAACAATATTAACATTTCTGAAGCATTTAGACTAGGGCCCCAGTTTGACCACTTCTGGATAACTTGCAAATCAGATGAAATTTGGTTGGTTGAATTAAAAGATATCTGATAGTTTGTGTCTATCAGATAGGTTAACTGGCACTTATATGAAGCTGTGTTACTGGCCCATAGTATTGAATAACATGATTCATTATTTAACTAGGTATGTCTGGCATGAAAATGTTATCTACGTTCTCTTTTCCTTAATAATAAGAAGGAAAGACACAAAATAGTTTCCCAAAACCCATACCAACATTATTACTCACTTTAAAATATCTACCTAGTTGTAAATAAGGAATAAAACAACTATGCAAACACTTGAAACCAAGACCAATACCATTAATTTAACACTACCGCTAGCCAACGTCAACCTACTATAAGACAAAATATTCTTCCCCTCTTTTAAATAATTCTCTATGTATGAATAAAGATGTAATCTAAATGAAGAGACATTGCCACCAATCTCAGTACCGTTTAATTGTTTTACAAACCTACACATTTAGTTTCATTTACACCCAATTAGACAGTGCGTGGGAGAGAATCACTGGTTATAGTACACTGATTATGGAGTAACATTCGGTGTAAACTACACTTAATTTGGAAAAAATATTACTCTTATTCAAAATTTTGTATTCCCAAATTAAACTGTACTATACTTTCTATTGCTAAAAATGGGACAATTTTATACAGGTTTATACAATTAGTGTTTTTTTCTGTTGCCATAGGCAAAAAAAGCTGTAAAGATGTATAGTATCTATTTATCTGTTGCATGGCTTACATAACTTAGAATTACTGTCTATATTTTTATCTACCTGAGTAAAAGAAAAAATACTCTGGCACGCTAGCTGTCAAAAAGTTAAGTAAAGTGTCAAAATTAGATTGAACTATGAGAGTAAAATCCAAAGTAGGTATATATTTTTTGATTTAAGTTCATTGTACTCACTACCCACATTTACCAAAATTCTTTACATAACTAAGATCAAGGTCAAAAATTAATGTCAACAAGTGGTCTTTGCAATTAATTGTTTAGTCTTATTTTTGCACATAGAGAAGAACATAAAACACTGTTAGCTTATATACAACTGCTCTAGAGATATAGGTACTTTTGTACCAACATTTAAAAGAATATATCATACCTAGAACAAAATATACATAGCTTATAACTTAGTTGCAACATGGGCTAAAAACTTGAAACTGACCAAAATGATATAACACAGAAGAACAGGCCTTCAAACAATTATGTCAGAGGTCAACAAAATTAAAAAAAAACTTGCTTCCAACTTTGAAAATATGGTGCCAAAGTAAAAAAAATACAAGTTTCTTTTCTAAAGTTTGGAATGCATTCACAGTTGGATTTTTGCACATAATTATGTCAAAAATTAGGTTATATTTCCAAAATTGTTTTTGAAACTAAGTAACTACCTATTCATTGCAATTTAAAAGGTTGCTTAGTTGTCAAAACAAGTAATTAGTGACTATTGTCATGGTTGATAGTTTTCTTAGGTGCTAGTGACTTAGGTGAGTTCATGGCCTTTTAGATGACAAATTGAAAGTTAAAGAAGTTATTTAAGTTTATTACTTAACCTACAAACACTTGTTTCAAGTTATTGTAGGTAGATAGCAATAATAAAATTAAAGTAAAGATGGATATTTAAGTTGTTTTAATTTAAAATATTAAATTAAGGGCCTAATGAGGCTAAGAATTAACTCAGCAATGTTAATTTTATCACAGATAACACTAACTTAATGACTTTTAAAACAAAGTTGAAATCTAATAAGAATGCAACTGGAATTTATTGTTGTGTTAACTCCCATAACCTTCTACCAATGTTATCACAACTAGACCGCTAAATAATGCACATCGCCACTATTATTCAGCAAAAACATGGAAAACATTATAATAAAATAATTTTAAATATTCAAAACGACTGCATATAAATATTCCAGACGACTCTCTAAGGTCACAATTTGCCAAGAACAAACCCGACGATAGACATTTGATAATTATTATAATAATAATCTTGATATGAATGAATTTTAGTATTTCGAACCACCGCCTGATATGGACAAACAATCGTATTTACAATATTATCTTACCCTTATCGTACACCTCCGCCACTCATAAGATAACGGCACATAATCACAGTACACAATAACGTCACTTGAGGATTAGAATTAGATTTTAATGCGATAATTCGAGAGAAAACATAAAAACTTTGATTTCCAGCGACACACGGCGAAGCGAAGTCACCTCGCATGAAGGCGCGCCACTACGCGGTGTTGCCACTCTACAATTACGTTTACCCAACACAACATCAAACGTCAG
Organism: Anticarsia gemmatalis; assembly: GCF_050436995.1. Classification (NCBI taxonomy): domain Eukaryota; kingdom Metazoa; phylum Arthropoda; class Insecta; order Lepidoptera; family Erebidae; genus Anticarsia; species Anticarsia gemmatalis. The sequence continues at coordinate 1,953,903 of NC_134769.1, forward strand.
ATGGTACAAAATAAAATTTTATTCATTTCACAGAACGAAAGGCTCGCAACAATACGCAACACTCAACAAACGTAAAAATGTTATATCAAAGACGTGAACTCATACTTTTCCAATCGCACTCAGCACAAAAAGCTGCACATGGATAAGATTGTACTCTTCGGCAAGATCCACCTCGTTTATACAGAACTCTTGTATTGTTTCCTTCAGAACGACTGGTTTTTACCTGGCAATTACGCAGTTGGCAAGAGGAGTCTAACGATAACATAGCTAGAATTACTGGCGTTTTATCTCCGAATAAACTCTTGAGTTTTTTAAAATCGCAGTGAGCCGATGAAACCGTTGATACCAAATTGTTTGATGGCTTCCGCTTCTTCCTAGGGCTTTTTGATTTTTTTATTCCTGATTCGAAGTTTTTCAGTCCTTTTTTAGGTTTAGTACTTTCGCTGGCATCACCTGCGCTTTGCTCAGGGTCATTGAAATCGAATTGACTACTTTTTACCCCAAAATTTCCCATACTTTATACCAAATACACTTGAATTTTTCAAGAAAAATGACAAATTGATACCTGTGTCACATTATTGTTGACAGAATCAGGTTTTGCTTTTTCATAAGTTTAAGGCATTTATAAACCGTAAAGACCTCAAGAGGATCGAGATTAAAAGACTACCAAACTTTATTTTTAATCTCAGGATGTTGTGTGTCGGATTTAAGTCCAAAAGCAACATTATTAATCAAACTGTTTGCGCTGTTCCTGTGAACAACCCGTGAAAATTGACATATTCGTTTGACCTGTATCATGTGACTATTGTGGGAGTCATGAAATGGATTTAACTTATTACCCTAGCCTACCTCTCAGTATCTCGTCGGTACTAATAGCATATTCTGTGCTAATAGGTACAAAGAATTATTCTTCTTATAATAGAGTCGATGCCCAAGGGCCATTCTAGAACATTATTTGAACCTGTGAACCCTGTGATTTCCAAGGTCTTACCTTGAAAATGGGAAATTACTTACCTATTTTTTTTTTTTTAAGATAGCCTCAGAATACTTGGCTGCAAAAAGACGCTGACATTTCTACTGGCAAATCGTTCTTTGGTTCTTCAGCTAGTCCTTGATATTGTGCTGCATTTCGTAGTGGTTCGCGGACTAGAAATTGTTAAAAAAACGCGGCTCTAGAGTATTATAACGGCTATTTCCCTGATTAGCTCTAAAAATTACCCAAATATTTAGCTAAATCTTCTTTTTACGTTCCCAAGCAACTGTAGGCGACTGTTGATTGATAGTGCAAGTAGATTGGAATGTGTTACGGGGCTTGAAGATTAGTGACACGACGCTGGCAGTGAACTTAAGCTTCGATAACAAAGAATTCACTTTTACTTTTAAAGAACCCGCTAAGAAGGTAACTTTTGGATTAGGAAAGGCTTAATTAACATAGCATATATAACATACCTACCTACTACCTTTTCATATTTAAAAATTAAATTCGAGTAGATAAATCTTTATCTTCATTCTGGTATAGGTACGATAGGTATGTACCTATCGTTTTTTTATTTTTGATCGTTCGTTAAATGATTTTTATACAGATAAAGTTTAAAAAAATATTATTTTTACCATTTTCTTCACCATGTTTTATTACCACATTTAGCGCTAATAAATAATTATTCTTTCTTAATTACTTTCTAGTTAACGGTAACTGTAAATATTATCCTCTATTATTTACTACCGATCGAAGAGTTATAAATAATGACATAAATAGAGGCGATAACATCAATTGCTTTAAATAACCAATTAATGATATAAAGTTATCGCAAATCTCAAAGGTTTAGATAATTCGTACGTGCTTGATTGGCACTGCATATTATCAGCTTGTTTTCGATCAATATTTCATGTTTAACCTGGAATTAGTATACAGAGTGTTGTAAATTATTATTTATATCTAGGTGTTCTAGAAAGCTAGAGAGTTTTGTACACTGGTAAGAACATATTTTCGCGAGTTTACATTTTTCTTGGTGATCCAATCAAACTATCGTAAATCGTATATAGGCTCAATCTCTTTTAACTATCTATTGACTGCTTATGGGTACATTATTTTAATTACTAAGGACGTACTTAGTCACTCCTAATAGGCAGAGTTTGAGAACTTACGGCCTAGATTCCATGAAGACCTAAGCTCATCTTCTGTTGCCTTCATGACGCCTGACTGAACACTAGACACGAATGATCATCTTATTCTAAACCGAACTTCAGATGAGACTGTGTATTTAAAGACTCAAAGTAGAGCGCAGTTCAAAAAAAATATTAGGTACCTAAGTATGTCATAGTCACGTCATTTTATAAAAATGTCCCACCCTGTATCATTAAGCACCTCTGCATTGATTAAGATTAGCGAAAATTGCAAGGAGTATAAATGTAACTTTCGTTGATCATCCCTTGTCCAGTGTTTTGGCCACACAGTACAATGGTTTCCGTAGTATACCTGTTGCTAGCGTTGGTGGCTGCTGGTAAGTGAAAAGAAACGTATTTTTACGGCCGATTTTTCTATTTTGATACATAACAACAAAATATTTTCGCTAATAATATACACATGTAAATAAATGGGCTGAAATCGTCAACTAAAGATAAACCTAGAAGATTCTATCTGTTTGGGGGTCTTGGTCTGGGGACCTTAAAAGCATTATTTTCACAATATAGTCGCCAAGCATTTAGAATTTCAAAAATATCACGAGACTAAAATTTTACTTTACCTACTTTGTACGCTGAATTCTCGATTGTTCTTAACTGTGGTCCTAAACTATCTTTTCATATGCCGAAACTTAGAGTGCAAACTACTAGTAAATCAAAGAGTATAGCTAAAGCTTCAGTTGTAGGAGTAAGACTTGGTTATGAATTAGTTAGGTAGAACGCGTATTTACCTACGCATAGCTTGAGTGTTGTGATAGAGTGCCGACCTTCCTGTTTTTATAAATATTTATTGACGTGAAGTTTCATAAAACATTTGAAATAAAAGACTCAGGTTAACTTAATTTTATAAAAATAAGGCGGTATATCTACCTCACGTTTATTTTGATTTATCGATCTTAAGTTTAACTATGTTAGGTATTACATAGAAACATAATAATATATCATGAGCATCAAATCATAAACATTATTTATTTAATAGAAGGCATACTACACCTTCCTTACTTTTGCATCAGCATCAGCAGCGCCAGAAAGCCGCGTGGTGGGCGGTACTCCGACCACCATCGAGGAGTTCCCGTACGCGATCTCCATCCTGTACCGCTACCCCATGGCTGGCATCACCATCCAACGATGCGTCGGCTCACTGATCTCTTCCTTCCATGTGCTGACTTCTGGCTTCTGTTTCACGTGAGTCTTTCGATCGAATCTAGATTAAAAACTTTGTGTAAAAAATAAATTTGTGTTTGGAGTTTTTAGATTAGGTACTTAGCTTGAAGTTTTTCTACTCAGCTTGAATACGTTTAGTAAGGACATTTCTATCTGATTTCAATATTTCCTATTTAACTAGTACCAAATTCAACTCAATGCAATAACAATTTAAAGTTCATTTTAGATCTTCAGACAGACTACTCCTCAGTTATACAAGAAGATCTAGAATGAGGCTACAAAGTTGAAATAAATTTTACAATAACCTAGAACATACTAACTAGTACATCGTGAAGTAACACGAAACAAATAAAGTAAAATAAATAGACCAAAGTTCTAAAAAAAACTAACTAGACTTCTTAAAATACTTAAAAGAGCAATAATCTAACTTGAATCTAAATTCAATTTAATTTCCATCTTAGTGGTGCCATCCTCTCAAACATGCAAATCCGTGCTGGTTCCACATCGAGCATGACTGGCGGCACTTTGGTCGCGGTGAGCGGCTTCGAGAAACACCCCACATACTCCGAGACTCCAAGGGCTGGGGACATCGCAGTGCTGTTCCTGGCCCGAGCTCTGGGCATGAGCAACACCATCAATGTGCTGTTCCTCCCTCCTGCGTTCTTCAACATCCCTGATGGCACTTCTCTGAAGGTCGTTAGCTGGGGATTCGAATCTGTAAGTTGGTTTCAAATGTGCAAAATGTTGTTTGCTTTTTGGTGTAAATCTTTTTTTTACCTTCGAAGAGAAATGGGTTGTCTATCAACTTCGCAGCAAAAGACTATTCAATCACACTGGTATAAGTCGTGATTAAACTAGATCGTGATTCAGGATTACGTTAGTTGTGATGATCGCCGCTAGATAGCACTGTTTAAATATTTCGATATATTTGTGCGCTTATGAACATTAAATAGACACACTATTATCAAAATGAAGTCAATGTTAACCTTTTTTACATGACAGGAGCAAGGACCTCAGATGGAGCTGTTGAAGGAAGGTTACTTCAACAAGATGAACGTATTTGAATGCCAGAACAAATTCAGCGGTCTCGAAGACCAAGTTACTATCACTGAGGGTGAGTACCAATAGACAAAAGATATTAATCTATCAGATTTATTATTTCTAAGTATGCAAGTATACGAAAACCTGAAAGGCAGCGTCAGTACTCTTTTTCTGCTTAGTATTTTGCACATATTTGTGAAAAAAGCCTGTTATGTTCAGAAGTATTTGGCTGTCAGGCATTTTAATGATCAATAATAAACTGTAGTACAAAAGACGTGAACTGGTGTGAGGTTTCTGAAGTCACTGTCCAGATTAGAGTAAAGTAGAGGATAAAGGCAAGGAAAGTATAAAGAGATTATCTGATAATGAATGAGTGAAGAGTCCTAAGGTAGGAACACATTAATTATTCTAAAATCTACTTTTCATTCCAGATGTGATCTGTGCTCAAGCTCCCGGCAAAGCCATCTGCCGCGGCAACTCCGGCGCAGGCATGGTGATCAACAATGTCATCATCGGCACTTCCTCATACCACCAGACCTGCACGGACGAATACCCAAGCGTTTTCGCCAGGGTTGATAGGTATACCAACTGGATCTTGGAAGTGGCTGCTGCTGGACCCAGTGGAGATGGCATTAGATCCGCTCCAGCAACTTTGTAAAGCAGTATTTTTAATATATTCGTCTACAAGAATTTCGACAGAGATAGTTCTGGTGTACGCCAATAGATGGCGTAGTTTGGGGTTTGTAACCGGTGGTCGTCATATTTGTCTGGTAGAATCCCATATTGACGAACTCATGGCTGCTGTTGCTCCGCGATCATTTTTTTGGTAACGGTTGCTATTGGTTTGTAAAGGGTAAATTGCAAAGGACATTGGCTTGACAGTTGTTGGTTAGTTAAAAAATAGAGATATTTTGAAGCTAAATAATTAAGGCTATTTTTGCACAACATTAGAAAAACGAAATGATTTCCTTATTCTTGTAGACGATTATATGATTGAAAACAAACTATTTGTGCTCATCATCGTGGCTGTGAACATTGATAATTTATTCAATTATATTTTTACAAAAACCTCTAGATAAATAAGAACTTCAAAATTCTGTGATCTCTCTTTGAGAAAATGAAATAAAAATGATCTTGGTAACATTTATTCTTTTAAACAATGGTTTAGAATTGTTATCCATAAAAAAGTTAGGTAGAGGTGAGTACACACTATTAAACACAATATTTATGCTACATTTTATAGTGTGTACGCACCATTATCAATTATTTTTTTGTGTTAAGATGCGTATTTTTTTTGGATAAGTGTAATAAAACAGGGTAATAAATAAAAAATATTTATTGAGTAAATCTCTCTTATTTCATCGTTATACATAGGGTCTACAGATCTGATTTGATTCGGAATGGAGCACTCTTTGGATATAGTTTTATACAAATAAACATTTTTTAAATCATTTTTTACAATCTTGGGTAAGGCAAGACAATGTTTACATTAAAGGCACGTTGATTATTGCGAATCTTATGACTAATTAGACTACGTACATAACAACACGCCTATTTTGGAGGGTAGGCAGACAAATAGAAAATACTATACAAGATTTATTTGTGATATAAACAAAAAACTGACAGCCAAATACAAAAACATCAATTACAAATACGGCTTTAATCTTTACAATTTGCATTGAAATTACAAAGACATTACGCCTTTAAGCATTGCTCAAATTTGAGTTTTCGTTTCAGTGTTTTACTTCTTCTTCTTTTGACACTAGATTGACCACTAGCCATACGTTAAGAAGAAGAAGTATTCTACTGTAAGTTTCATAGATACATTGAATACTACACTACTTACACAACCAGGGCGTACAATAAACGTATTTAGCTGTCAAGTTTATTACTTCAATTCCAAGTTTCATACTAAAACAACTTTGAAAGTTTAGTTCTAGTACTTTAAATAAAATGCATTATAAAGCTAGCATGTTTGTGAACAATACATTGTAGGTAGTTAACGGCCAGTTTCACAGTTAATAAGTGTCAGATAACTTGTCTACTAGATAAATTGACAGCATATAAAAATTACTGTCAATAATACGTCTGATAAGATATCTGACGGTTATCCAGAGGTTGTGAAACTGGACCTAATACTCATAGAACATAATAGTTGCCATAAACAGACTTAATAATTTCTGGGTACTATAGCTACACATTGAATTAATATTGAAAAATTATATGTAATCTTCAATTCTGTAGCGTGGTTGAAGTTTTCAGACAAGACAGACATTTGGAAACAAGGAAATAAATTTTCATGTGTCCATCTCTAATATTGATTTACATTATGCATAGTAAAAAATGTATATCGATGTTGGTAAATGCTGACAAATAACGTCTTTATCAGTGGAATCTACTGTTTTATATAAATAAAATAAGAATTTTAATATTTTCGTTCATCTCTTGATTTCTAAAACTTGTAGATTTTCGGTTTACATTGTGTATGCACAGATTGCACAGTTATAATACCTATCTCGTAGTACTCGTCTGATTTGTTTGAAAACTTAGTCCACACTAATATTACAATTCCCGGCTATAAAGAAAAGCCCGTGCTTTTATTTTACATATATAAAATCGGCTTCAAGGTTTTAATTTTTTTTAATATTATAAATATGCCTTTAAAAAGAAAATGGACATTTACGAACAACATTTAAAACATTAATATAACTGGGCATGATAATAATGCTTTTTTCATATGGAAGTCAGACGATATATTTGAAATGCAACTTTATGTGATTGTACATACGACTGAAGGACAAGGGCCAACCAATAAATATTTTAAAATATTCAATTTCGTAAATATTAACTCAAAGTACTTCTCTTATTTTTCTCTCGTACTTTGGGATTTTCTGAACCATAAAACAATGTCACGTAGCACTAAGCAGTTAGTCCCAAATAACATCAATCGTATGTAGTAAGTACATAAGGTTGAATTTCAATTGTACAAAACAAGTAGTTTCCAAAGTTAATATCATCTGCACTAAACAATACTTAGCTAACATTTTACAACATATACTTAAAATTATTTTAATCATAGTATTGGCAAAGTTAATAATAAAGTAATGGTATACTATATCTATTTAAACAAGTAAGTTTTCCAATCTCGGTGGTCCAAATTATATTATATTATAAATATTTAATTAATATGTTAGACAGTCACCGTACAAACTAGGAATTAGTAAAAGATAAAATTTAACAGTCAAATGTCTACTAGAAATAAAACTATAAGGGTTTTTCGCCATGCGGTTACGAAGCCCTAAAAATGGAGCTGCAATACAATATGCAATAATAATAATGATTTATAATATCAATTAATAATATAATCAATTCATTATATATGAGATAAACATTTATGAAAATGTAGTCAATTTTATTGAAATAATCATCTCAAATTCCTATATATTTTGTTTGTATTATAATAAGGTTAGCTACCAACATTAGCTAAGTTTTATAATATCAATTCCTTCACATATAGCTTTTGTAAATACATTTGTCTGTTCATTAACTTAAGCCAGAAGGCCAAATACATTTAAGAAATGTAATACTCAAATCCAATAGACATTTATCATAAAACATTTGTTGCCAAAAGATTGCATTAATTAACTCATATTGAGTAGCAAGCAAAATGGATCTAGCCTACTTTAAACAACAATGTTTCAATTTTCATATAGTTTGTAGAGATTCATTAATATCTCAAATATAACGTCGAATGAAGTCAAATCGTAATAATAGCTTAGCATAAGCATTTTATGGCATAAAGATCTTATTTTATTTCATATAAACTTATGCAATAAAAAATTGATTTATGTACTAAATTTTACATTTCAACGTTACGATTATGAACGAATATTTACATGAGAGATTACTGTTTAGAAAAATATCTTTTGTTATAAGATATTGATACATATTGAGCAAGAGCTTATAAAACTGCCTGTTTTTTTTTTATTAAATTCAAAATCAGAAATGATACTGTCCTTTTCTTTTTGACCTAAAAAGACGGAGACCGCATGAAACTTTTAGTAAACTATATACTGTATTACTAATAGACGTCGTGAAAACTCAGATTAGGCGTTATGTTATACATGTATAAATGTTAGTTAAAGAGTGTTTTTGTACATATATGTAGTTTCAAACTTGATTGAAAGTGACAAAACACTATAATCAAAGCCTACATAACGTTTATTAGTAAGACAGATACATTATCACTTCTCATATCCAAAAAATAAGTTAATAACATTATTTTCAGCTTGCAAGTATGACTATCTCACTATTTCATAGGCTATAGAAAAGGACAGCACTATTTCTGAAAAACGGGCAATCACAACTGGCGTATAAGTATACATATACACATAATAATCATGTATTTTAAGAATTTATACTTATTCTTAATAACTAGTGTAGATATTCTTTATTAAAGCTTTATTTCTCTTCATTATCTTTTGGCACAAATAGTTGTTTACTATCTGGCAAGTTTAGTTAAGTAGTCGTTTGTCGCTGACCGATGGTTTAATGGTTTTCAATAAGCTATCTTCAATCAAAGTAAGTAACCGCCAGTAGAAATCGAGATGAAATCGTAGATATTGTTAGTTCATACGGTATATAGATATGGACCTTTATGAAGCCGACACATACCGATGATATTTACTCGTTATTTTTTATTACCGAGCTACTTTATAATAGTGTAGGTATACAACAACTTAATTTTTGTTTAGAGGCTTATCCCTTATCGACGATAGGTTATAGAAAACCGTAGGACATAATAAGGCCAGCTTTGAATGTATATCATCTGCTGGGTATCATCACATAATGTAAGTTAGTCATTAAATTTTATAAGTCACATTTTAATATATTCACAAACATTTGACAGATCAATGTGTGGAGATTTATAACAAGATCGTATAATTAAGTATGGTTACCTTACCGGGTGGATCTTTATCTACCAGATAAGGCTAACCGACACTTTATGAGATTTAGACATAGGATTCTAAACAGGGACATTCAAACATTTTTATATTACAACACCATGTTTTACTGAATTATCTTCCTAACCGAAAGATTAGTAAAATTTCATCCAAGCTGCTTTAATTGCGAATTAACTATATTGTAAATATAATACTTTTGCTTCCTAGTGATAAATCTAGTTATCGTAGGAAAGAGGATTTACTATACATTGTATACTTCATAATACTTTTATAATTGTTCTATGTCAGCTACAAAAATCCACCATATTGTTTATAAAATTCACACTAAAATTAAACTTTCGTGAAAACCTCTTCAGTTCATACCTTTTGAAATACTGTGCTATATTATGTACTACAAAATTTTGAGCATAATTTTATCAATTTCAAGAATACAAATGGTATAAACGGCACCAGTCTAGACTAGGGGTCTATATTTGGATAATTTCCCCCTTCATAACAACTTGACGAAATGTTGGTATTTTCTTTGAAGTATAGAGGATTCTCATAGCTGACAATAATTTTATTGTAGCTAATAGGAAGACTAAGGAAGAATTTGTTAAAATAGGACGGAATAGTTATAACACGTTTTAGCACTACATACAATCGGAATAGGACGACAAGCATATAGTACAATTTATATAGATATTTAATTTCATGTTGTTAGGTATATCTTTGATTGCATCATTAATATGTACTACACAATAATATGGCTCAAATTTTACACTTGAATGAATGACGGACTATAGTTAAGTAAATCGTAGCTTTCATAAATTCATTTTTCTTTCATGCATGTTAGAAAATTTATTTTTCTTTTACAAAAGTCGGACTTAAAATGACCAATATTTGAGAACAGAGAATTGCGTATATCTGTGTTATATAAGTCCCATTCATAATAATTTGCCTCAATAATATTTGAGTACACAGATCACTAAAAGTCTGATTTAAAGTGGTTATTTCATTGATGCATAAGTCATTAGCATTTCGTGTTTTTAATACACTTATGTCCAATATCAAAGTGATTATTAGTCCACAGTATAAGTCCAATATCAAAAATTGATTTCAATGCCGTGTCTCCATCACACTAGTCCTCAAAACTGGTTGTCCCACTGGTACCTGGGCAGCGAGAAGGGCGCGTGTCAGTCGCGCTGGTCGCGCGCGTCGGGCGGCAGCACGGTGAGCGTGACGCGCGCGCCGGAGCGCTTGATGAGCGCCACGACCTCGGGGTGCGGCACGTTGCGGATGGGCGCGTGTCAGTCGCGCTGGTCGCGCGCGTCGGGCGGCAGCACGGTGAGCGTGACGCGCGCGCCGGAGCGCTTGATGAGCGCCACGACCTCGGGGTGCGGCACGTTGCGGATGGGCGCGCCGTTGATGGCCACGATGGTGTCGCCCACGTGCAGGTAGCCGCAGCGCGCCGCCGGCGAGTTGGGGATCAGTTGCCCTGGGAAAGACGAAGCAATTTATAATTGCTAGCTAGAGAATCGTAAAGGTTATTCGATGTGTGTGACTATTGTCACATTAGATTGTGGCATTACGATCAAACTTAAAACTCCTGTATGCAGAGAAAAGTCAAACCCACACTTATTATTATAAGAATTCAGTAAAGACAAAGTAATTGCAAAATTGGTTACAGAAAGACCTTGATTCTTGTTTTGAGAACGATTTATTCTATTCTAAAGTATAAATGAGTTGAGTTATGATGAGATGAGAATGAATTATTATTGATTATGGCGTTACTGCACGGACCACATCTTAACAAAAAAGAAACAATACATTAAGATTAAAAACATAATAATATTGTCAGATATAACATGAGAATGTGAAGCTTTAAAAAACAAACTTACCGATAGTACTAGTAGCTTTGTTAGCCGATGAAATCACAACAAAGCCGAATCCCTCGCCTTCGTTCCTCGTCACTGTTACATCATAAGGTACCGATGCCCATCCACCGGTCGCCGTATCGTATTGTACACCATACCTATAGAATTTTAAATAGAACTATAGTTCGTTCAAGATCTTTATATATATAATTCTTCTGTAAGGTTGTATGTCACTGAACTTGTCTTCAACGACTGGACCGATTTTTATTAATTTTTTTGTGTGTGTTCAAGGGGATCTGAGAATGGTTTAGATTCACAATTTTTTCCGCTGGACAATGTTTTTTTATTTAATTTTTATGGCAAAACAATGTTTGCCGGGTCAGCTAGTACTCTTATAAAGTTAAAGTTAAGAAAATTCGTGATCGGCAGTCGCTTTTACTGCCACAGGCAGTTATATTATTAGTACATAAGAACTTGGCTTGTCTAAATCATAAAAGAAAGTTATATAGTAATTTAACTTATTATTGTAAGTTATATACTAATAATTCACATTTTGATATTATAATCTGACGACATAATATATTTATCGGACGAGAAACTATCAAATAGCTATAAACCTTTCACAAATGTCATTTTAAGCAAGTAAATAGTGTTTGGGGGTAGAATATACGGGCAATTATTACTTAACATTTTTTATGATCTCTGCGAACCCCTACGGGAAGGCGTGATTTTGACATTATGTATTTAGACATTATTTACTGTTGCATGCAGTTGTTAATACTCACATGGGTACATGCGCGGCGGGAGGGTACATGGGAGCAGGGTGAAGAATATTGTACTGAACTGGCGGGATGTGATGCATTGATGGCTCCGCGCTGTAAGGCAGTGTAAAAATACGTCAGGATATTTTATATTTTTGTATAGACTATCAATGATTTGATTTAGTTTTAATGTTTCTGATTAACATGTGTTAAGGTTTAGTAGTTTAAAAGGATAAAATATGAAATAAGATTCATAAATTAGGATAATGAAATAAAAGTACCTATTTAATTTAATCTTTTATATCTAACTTACGTAAGCAAAGGTTGGTGCGGTAATGGCGCCACCATCGTGGGTAGTCCTAATGGCTGAATGTCGGCACGATTGTGTCTCACACCTAAAGTTACCTGTAATAAATAAACGATAATTTAACCACTAGCTCTTTAATATTATACATCTATATATTGTATGGTTAGTGGTCAACCTAGTATCAAAGTTGTACAAGCCGCCTGAAAGGCCTTTGATATGGCTTAACGACTGTTATCTTTCTTAGCCCACAGATCGTTTACCGATCGGTGAGCACAACTGGCTATGAGCGTCACAAATTATATAATAGCTTAGGTAATAGAGCTTTAGTCCTCATACAAAATCGGTTTCTTAACTTAAGCTTAAATTTTATAGGTTTGTTTTGTTTATATTTTTATTAATTACTTTTTCTTATAAACATTAATAGAACAAAGTAAATACTTACATGTCCTCTAGAAGCAGCTTGGCAGACATACGAGACAGCTCTCGTATGTGTCGCACCTGCTAATGGTATGCCGTCCACTGATGTGAGAAGATCTCCTGGCCGTAGTAGACCATCGGCTGGACCACCTGGACACATAAAAGAATTAATGATCATAATATAGTTAGGAGAAAACTAATACAGATATTAATGCGTGCATGTAAGGTATACGTAACTCGTGCGTGCACGCAATTACGGGTTATACTACGGTGACGTAAAATATGTTTTTTTGTTGCTTTTAACTTAAGTGAGATTTTATAGAAATTCACATTCCTCATCATTGCTTATAACATAAAGACAGATTTGTATTCAGTCACAAGCCAACATGTGGCATTAAACTTTTAAGCTTTAATAAAACCCGTTATTAATTGAGTTTACAACAAATAGTTAAGATTTACTTATTTCTAAACCATAATATGTAAGATTCGTGTCTAGATTATTTGTTATAGGCAACTTACCCGGCACTACATATCCGACGGCCACCCGGCTACCATCCTCCGTGCCGCCCACGATACGAAAGCCGAAGCCCGCGGCGCCACGAGCGAGCCGAACTACTACGTCTGCTGAAGGATCCTTACCACCACCGCCTGACACCTGACGTATAAAAAATTTTAATATTAGATGCTAATAAAATAAATGAATAACATTTGAAAAGGACTGGTCGGATCTTGCCGCCGATAGGGGAGATTTGGAAGAGAAGGGGGAGGCCTTTGCCCAGCAGTGGGACACTCAAACAGGCTAAGGAAGAGAAAAATACAACGCAACCGTTTCTAAACGTGTTTACTGGTAGCACAATTACATGTATTTTTTACTTGTTTCACACGGTTTACAAAAGGATGTTTCGTCCTATCTACAAACTAACCTTTCGAATCCATAATAGCGAGACCTAGAATTATTAGGAATCACATTAACGTTTTTAAAATATCTTTGAACTCGACGAATAAGCTAAAGTAGTGAAGACGATTTAGTTTCAATGTTTAATAATTAAAATCATTTCAAGCTGATTTAAAAAAAATTACCCAAAAAATAAATTGAATTTAATTATTTATTCAAGTTTACAGTTGAACAACAAATCGCTTATAACGTTATACTAAATTTACAATATCAATTATACTATGTCATAAATACAGAATAAATAATTATAAGTAGGTACGTTATTATACTTACTTGTGGATAGTTAGCGACGTATAACGTATTTGGTTGAGCCATTGATTCTCCTTCTAAGCAAGACGGGGACTGCCGTGACGGAGATGTTTCTCGTAACCTGACAACATTACCATTTTTTTTATCTGCTGAAACTAATCGTATAAGGCGTATACAGGCTGAAACTAATCGCGTAATGTGTGTTGTATGTTATGATTTTGTTTGACTTAATACTTTGTTTCCAAAATGGGATTTTATTTTATATTTTTTCGCAAGCAAACATCTTTACATACAAATCAGTAAAGATGATTATTACCTGAGTGGTGAAGACTTTATTCTGCTATTAGAAGAGTTGTTAGACGGTGATTGGCTTTGTCGAGTAGACGGTGAGTTGGCCAGTAATCTGTCCGTCGCGCTGTTGTTAGACGGCGAGTGACTTCTGAGACGACCTAGAATAAATAATAATATAAGTTGCTAAAGTATATTCAGACACGACTTGTACGGCATTGTACGCTTGACTCATGAGTCCACTAAAGAGTAATAGGGTAGATGACTAATTGACTACCAGTCAAATCAATTAATTTTTATGAAATGTCAAAAATACATTTTAGTATAGGAATACGAAATGGTGACGTCACAGTTTCGTTTTTTCGTTTGTATCAAATGAGTGCCTAATAAAATGTATACGTCTGTAGTAATTACAATTTTGACACTATTTACCAGCAAAATTACATAGCCTGAGCATTTCATATGAACCTTTTACGAATACAAGTTCAATATTTTTTCGGTAACCCAGTCAACTAACCAATTGTAGCTTTTGTATAGTTATACACATTACCAAGATAAAGACCGGTATAACCACGACGAAAAGTTGTTAAGTAAGGAAAATGTTAACCCTAAGGACCAGTTTTAAATCGTAGCTTATAGATTTATCAATGTATTTTACCTGTGGAATTAGATGGCGAGTGCGGTCTTATTCGGCTGGAAGATGGTGACTGCCTGTGTGTGCTGAGACCACCGATGGCTGCTGTGGTAGGCGAATGGAGCATACCGTCTTCTGGGAACCCTGAACACAAAACACAGGTCAATTTTATATTGAGCTTAAAAGTAGTTTTTATATCTATAAATAAGATATAAAAAGGTATTAAAGAGAACAGTTTCGTTACTTTTAGCTTCTAACATTTCCTGTAAGATAAAGTGACACACTTAGGGAAAAATAAATTCAATCAAAATAATAAAAAACGACTTTTCACTCTACTGCATTTTTATTAAAATGATGAAAGTTATCTTTTAGACAACCACATTTTCATTTCTTATGGAATGTTATTATGACGTGGTCTTCTCTTACCTCCATTATCACTGCTATCAGCAACACTTGCATTGCCCCGCCAGTACGCAGCATTCATATCAACGTGTACAGTTGGCGTTGGAACCTCCCCCCAATTCCCATTGCCCCACCTCTCATTATTCCCCCACCGATTCCCATTCGTCCCATCATCATACCTTTGACCATTCTCAACCCATTTCTGACTACTCTCGTCCCATTTTTGCCCATTCTCTTCCCATTTCTGTCCATTCTGATATTGACTATTGGGATCCCATTTTTGGCCGTTTTCTTCCCATTTTTGTCCATTTTGATCCCACTTTTGTCCATTCTGATCCCACTTTTGTCCATTCTGTTCCCACTTTTGGCCGTTCTCGTCCCATTTCTGTCCATTTTCATCCCACTTTTGGGCGTTTTCTGCCCAGTTGCGTATATTTGAGTTGTCTACCCATGTTTCTCGTTCTTGCCACTGATTGTCTGGCTGTGGCTCGGTCCAGGGGGTCACGACTGGGAGAGTGAGGCGTCCCCCAGGGGTGCTGCTTCGTCTGCGACGGTCTATGAGACTTTCGCGCTCGCGGTTCTTGTGTTCTGGGACGGCATAGGTGGCTTCTGTAAGGGTAAGATAAAGTGTATATTTAATATTTCAAGCACATATTAAAGGAAAATATAGATACTTACTTGTAGAAATGAAAGTATTTTTTCTAACAGCTTGAAGCAGAAAAGTAAAGCATACTAAAGAAAAGATATTGTTATTGATAGAGTCACGTAGTTAGGATTTTTCTTTAATGTTATTCGTGATAAAGTAGTACTTACCAGAGTTCATTCCATTCAGTCTATCTCTCAGTGTGTCTTGTGTGTGAAGATTAGGCGATCTTAGTTGTTCCGCTGTTGGAGTTTTACTTCTGATCAGTTGATTGTTGTTTGACGCCGCTGTAAAGATTTTATACATTTAAACTTGTCTTTATTATATGAACCACTGTATATTAATAATAGCACGACAAGACAGATATTTTGCTATATTCTTTTGCGGTAATTTTCATAGTACCTTTTATGGTAACAACTTTAAATGGTGGAGTAGCAACGTGACTTTGACTATTTTTGATAATAACTATTCTTATTAAGGTATTTGTTTAAACACTAAAAACATAAAAAAACTTACTGGAAGTAGGTTGTACTCGTGTGGCGGAGCGACTGCGCGGGGCTCGTGCGCTGGTGTTGTTGCGGCGCCACACGCGGAGAGTGGTCTCGTGCATCGCCGGACAGTCCTTCAGTACCTGCGAATAAATATATTAAATAGGTATTTATTTATTGTTAATTTTTGTATCAATTAAGATACAAGATTAAGGATGAAGAATTGAGTTTAATGTTGATTATGGTTTTCTTGTAGAAATACTTAAATATTTTTCATATTTTTACTGTTATAGGGCAGCATATAGATTCAGTTCTTTTACTAGATCATGTTGCTAAGATGTCCAAGATTTATACTAACTTGTACGACATGTTGGTGTGGTGCATGACGGACGTCGTGTTCACCAATTTGTAGCAACAAGTCACCTTCCCGAAGACCAGCGCAGCGGCTACGATCTAACACCTAAAAGAGAATAAAGATACACATAAGAAAAACGTAAAAAGTCCATTTGAGTCACTATTATGTATATGTATAGTCAATATTGTTAGCGGTCAGTAAGGCGGCACAAGTACCTTTTTAACTCTTTGTCCATGGACGCTATCAGCAATGGTGAAGCCAAAGCCCGCGTTCCCGCGGCGTAAAGTTAAAGACAGCTCTCGTCCAGCACCGCCCATTGCGTTGCTGTCAGCTCGTGATGTATGCTCTGAAAACATAAAAGAGGCACAATGTAAAATATTACAGAAAAAAAATACAATGACTCTTAAAATACAGTTGAAAGTAAGGTATATGAGTAGGAATCTCTAAAATCGGTGTAGGCAGACTATTATTGCAGACATAACCTTGTTCGTCTGTTTGATCTCTACCCTAAACCTACTTTTATAGAGCCAGGAGTTTCGTCAACGAATAATTAGGTAGACTAAGTAGTGAAAGAAGACTTATAGCTACTTTTATAGAACCTAGGGTTTCTCTAAGGTGTGATGGAGACTTACCAAAAAAAGATGAATTTGGAAGAGCTTCAGAGAGCACTTTAAACCGTCGATTCTGAGCCTCATCGTCTTATGAGTATAGCTAATGAAAAGTTTGACAGACTTACCACTAGCTAAAGACAGTACATGATCTAGTGAAGGGCATCTTGGCAGCTCCTGATTACTATCATCAATAGTCAGCTCGTCTAGATCAAAGGACCTCGACATCATTCGCCTCTGTCCAGGGCTATGAGGAGGTGGCCCTGCATCTGTCTGATCTCGACCTTTGTTCTCGTGGTTCGGAGAGTCCAGGTTGAATCTGGAAGATAGGAGGTTGCTGTGTGTGTATTTACACCCTTAGGTGGGCTTGAGAACTTTATAATAGTGTTTAATACGAAACGATTCACTACCACTATCAACTAAAGACAACCGGCTAGATATGAATAAATTTTGTACGAAAATCTAATCAGCGGGCACCGCAGGAACCATTTTTGCAGTGCATTTAAAATGTCACATTGTGGAAGTATATTTGCGACTGCCGCGCAGAGGTGTCGAATTCAAAGCCCAGGTCCAGCCATAAAGTGAACAGATCTTCAACCAGTTCTTTTGCGTACCCTAGGTTGTTTTTTTATTTTATGTCAATTTAATGACTGGTTGTGTTATTCCTCGGCATAACTTTATTCCTTAAAAATGTTGTGTTGTTTAAACACGTATAGAATTAATGAAATGAATCAACGAAATCTGCGTACTCAGGGACTGTCTATTTTTAACGGCAATGTAAAGCAAGGCTCATGATTAAAAGTTACCTAGTCCGCAAAGCTCTGGTCAACTGCTGCATAGCTACAGCGTCTGAAGTAGCTGGTGTTGTCGCGTCCACTGCCAATGTACTTAGCACGCGAGTGTTGGGGTCTTCTGAGTCGAATGATAGAGGGTATCCTGGAAATATAACATGAAATATTATATCACAATAAACTAATAGTGGCTCTTTTGCAAGCATAAACTGTAGACGGCAAGGCACTACGCTTAATTAAAAATATTTATGTCACGATTACTGTGCGTAGTTGTAAGTTTAAAATATTAGGTGTTAAAAAAACTAGTAAATATGTAAAGATAGGGACAATCCAGTAGAAAGGTATTTAAGCACAGTAATCAGTAGGATTCTTCTCACAGTATTTTTGATAGGATTTTTAAAGAAACCGCAAAATGATTCAATCGAAATATTAATTCATATGAATTTTTATAATAACGAAAAGAATAAAGAATGTGTGTTCATACCTCTTACAAGATGCAGTGTGACATCAGTACCAGGTGTGATAGACTGGAATATTTGGGCAACGTGGGCATGTGACAATCCGCGGACACCGCGGTTGCCCACACCCACTACTACGTCACCTGGCCGAAGGGCACCTGCGAAAAAATAAATTTATTTATTTTTCAATATCACTGAAAACAAAAAATGTTTCTTGTCCCAGAAAGTCTACTTTCACAAAATGGATTATAAAGGCTTAACTTTAATGAACCTAAGCTAAATATAGAACGTGGTTTCTATGTTACTTCTTTTAACAGTTAACATATTAAGTTGTTATCTCTGACAATGACCACCTCTGGTTAGTCAATAGCATAGTTAAGTATAGAAGAAGACTTACCATCGATCCACGCTGGACTATGCGGTACGATGCTTCTGATTTGAAGATATCCCTCCGTCTCTGGTATACCTTCAGCGCCGATTAGTGTGAAACCCAAGCCCTGAAACATTCATAAATGATCATTATTATAATACCTATACATATGATTACACAGCTACAAAGCGTCGAAAGACTTCTTGCAAGATGAGTCAATGTTATAGTTAAATTTGATTCAAAATATCTGGACAGGGGTGGTATAGCATATGGATGACTGGTGTAAAACAAGACCGAATCAGCATATTAGATTAGATTTCCTTGTTGTAGGTTTCATTTCTAGTGTGGCAGGGGCCGAAACAAGTTCCGAGGTCGAAAATACTGATTTTACTGACCAAAAATTCAAAAATACTGACCAAATACAGACCATTTCTAAACCGTTTCTCAGGTGAATGGTGTGAAATAACAAAAAATACAGTCGAATTGAGAAGTCAAAATCCTTTTTTTAAGACTGTTAAAAAGCTTATTTTCGGTTATTGGTCTCCACCATCCCCGTTGTCAACCAGCATCGCCTTTTTAATGTGTTAAAAAGCTTTGTTAATAAAGTTTTCAATCAGGTCTTAAGAATTTTCAATCAGGTCTTACGAGTTTTCAATCAGCTCTTACGAATTTTCAATCAGGTCTTAAGAATTTTCAATCAGGTCTTACGAATTTTCAATCAGGTCTTCAGAATTTTCAATCAGGTCTTACGAATTTTCAATCAGGTCTTAAGAATTTTCAATCAGGTCTTACGAATTTTCAATCAGGTCTTACGAAATTTCAATCAGGTCTTACGAGTTTTCAGTCAGCTCTTACGAGTTTTCAATCAGGTCTTAAGAATTTTCAATCAGGTCTTACGAATTTTCAATCAGGTCTTAAGAATTTTCAATCAGGTCTTACGAATTTTCAATCAGGTCTTAAGAATTTTCAATCGGGTCTTACGAATTTTCAATCAGGTCTTAAGAATTTTCAATCAGGTCTTAGGAATTTTCAATCAGGTCTTACGAAATTTCAATCAGGTCTTACGAAGTTTCGCAAAAGTGCGCAACGGCGCTAAAGAATTTTCACTTCAAAAATATTGATTTCAAAAAAATTGTAAATTTTAATTTGCTGTTCTATTGAAGTCATGTGATGCTTCAATACATGTATATGTTACTGGCCCGAACTGTGGTAAATCCTAAGATTATCCAGTATAACCTAAGATTTGCCAACTCTCAATGGTAAAAGTCCGAACAATTCTTTTATTTCGAACTTTTACCTCTATTCACTTGATGATGTCGAGATGTCGCCGGAGCCCCGCTTCGCGGGGTGCTTTTCTGCATTGCATTGCATTCCTGCTGGGTGGTTTAAAAAAAAATAACGACATAGGCTGAGGTGGGAGCTTCGCTTCGCTCGCTCCCACCTCAGCCTTCTAACCTAACTTACCCATGTCGCTTTGCCCAAAACTCCTTCTTTATAACTATGTTACGGTATATAATTATACCGTTACATAGTTATGAAGAAGGAGTTTTGTATATACTGTATATGTTACAGTTTTTAAACTCCGGCTTGTTCGGACTTTTACCATTGAGAGTTGGTAAATCTTAGGTTTTACCTTAAAATCTTAGGATTTACCACTGTTCGGGCTTTTATAGTAACATATTATATATATTACGTAGATCATCAACATAATAGCGAGCATCCAAAGCAGCCCTCTGATATGATTACTGGGCAAATCGAGAATGTAAGATTGGCCAACAGCAAAGGAAAACCAAAAAAAAACGTGTGTGAGTTTGGAAAAATACTGACAATACTGACCGATTTTCTAAAATACTGACTTTTACTGACCAGGTCCAAAAATACTGACTTTTACTGACTTTACTGACCTGTTTCGGCCCCTGGTGTGGTTGCCAAGTTGTGCGTTTTCTACACTTCAAACTATCTAAAGCATGTACTAAAGTTAAAAGAGATGTTGAATGTTCAAATATTTACCTGAGTCCCTTTAGTGAGTGTTAGTGTGAATCTCTCGCCGCGCAGCTCTCCTGTAGGCGTCGGCCCGTTGGACTGCCCGTTACCGCCATTCTCTGAAGACAAATTTTCAGCTGTAATTACGTACTATAAGATATGCAGATGACACCTGCGACGAGGGATTATCCTATTAAGGAACTTTGATTTGTTTTTATTTATAGTACTACATCGCCCTTACAATGACTGAATCTACCACTAGCTCGGAAACTGTATAGTGCCTTAAGCTTCCTGCTAACGAGAACTTACTTTGTCTCTGTTTATCATTAGTATTTCAATGTATAACTGTAAACAACTTTATTCTTACGGAAGTAAAACCAGCAAGTCGGCTGCATTGAATTATGATTTACACGAATAAAAATTCAATATAAATCACTCAATAAATCTAATTTATTATGAACATTAAAATCACACGCAACTAATGTCTACACTGGCCTCCAGCTATCTGTCATCAGAAGTACTAAAAACTGCATTAATAGAGCGAATAGAATTTCCTGCAGAAGTGGCAATCTGACTGGACATCTAGTCCAATGGCCAGTGACATTAAAGAACAGCTGTGAACATAATTCTGAAAGCACTGTGTTATTACGTGAATGATAGATTGACCGAGGTTTACTTAGAGGGCAAGTCCTAGGGTAAATCAAAGTGAATCAGCATTTTAGATTTCCTTGCTGTAGGTTTAATTTCTAGTGTGGTTGCCAAGTAGCGCGTTTTCTACACTTGTAACTATCTAATTGTTTTCGTATTACGTATTAGACGTAAAAAATACTTGATAAATTAGTTTTTTCAAAAGTCTAGGAGTGGTACCAAATTTATATGGCAGAAAATCGCTTCTCTGTTTACCAAATATACATATTCTCTCTAAGGTAAAGTCAGACCAACCGAGTTGTTAGCTCTTCTTTTGGTTGGAATGTTGCGAAGGGTGTACGAGGAAGCTAGGACAAAAAAATCTAGCATTTGTGTTTCTTTTGCTTTGATCGTATAGATATATCAAATATAAACACTTCTTGTCCCTATATATTTTTTGATCCGACAAACGGTCCGTTGAGAACATCGATCTAAACGTCTCTCATTACTATTTTAAATATATTATGTTTTAGATACCTTATTTGCTGAGTAAATGACAGAAAATGAATGCAAAGATCTAAAAATTCCAGTTCTAAATATCAATATTTACGTAAACTAAAACCAGCCGTAAATAATGTGTTTAGTCTCTGTTATGAATGAAGCCCAACCGGTTCGCATGTCGGTGATTATGTGTTCCGATGTTCTACGCACAACTCAAGAACAATAGACGCGCAATACTGACACGTTACGTATGCCGTTTTACAATAACCGTAGTATTGTTTGAATAGTGTCCTGTTTCCAATGTTTCACTTTGGGCATATCATTTTCCTTTACTTTTGAATGAATTGAATTTAACCCATTAATGTCCCACTGCTGGGCAAGGGTCTCCTCCCTTAATGAGGAAGGTTAAGCCTTGAGTGCACCATGCTGACCAAGTGCGGGTTTTAATTTTTGAAGTAAGTTAAATTTATGAACACGTGATAACGACGATAAAGCGTAAAAATGAGGCTGTGCCCTGAAATTTACAAAAAAAAAAACAGAAAAAATATCACCTTTAAATATTTTAAACTGTAACAAAAATGCATCATCTGTGAAAAGTTCCACTGCCTCAACTATCACGTTTCATAAGATACAGTCTGGTGACAGACAGACAAAGTTTCAGTAGGGCACATTTTTACCCTTGGGCTGTACCCAACAACCGTTATTTTCGAGAAGCTTCCTATTTTCGAGAAGACCATTGTGCCTTATGTCGGTTACACCTTTCAAAGTGGTTACAACCATATTAGGTAAACAGCTTTATCAATCAAATCTCTACAACAGCAATTAACGTGTGCAGGTATATTTGCATGAATAATCCCGCAAATTAACGTCCGACACGCATAATTGGACGTAAAATATCACACTTTTACTTTACGAAATTTGCACATTATAGTTTTCTATTATATGTAGATTCGAAGTAAATTAATCGTCTGGATATAGAGAAATATGCAGTGGTTATCTGTGATATAAGTACGCGCTTCCTAAACATTGATGCTCTAAGGAAGTAAAGAAAAATAATGGCTTGGTATAAAGTGAGTAACGAAAGGACAACTGTAACTGGCAGAAAGACAGAAATGAGTTATTTTACAATTAAACATCAGTCTTCTTATCATCGCCTAGTCGCAATTTTGTGCTGCTTAACCAAGGAAAGCTACAGTAGTTACCATTTTTTCGGGTTACTATAGTATGTTGACATAAACCAATTTACACAACAAAAAAAAACACCTAGTTGGTACTTAACACTTAATTTACCTAATCACTGCTGATCATCAGTTTATAAAAAGCGTAATGATGCTCATAACCTTCCAATAACATTATAAAACAGGCTGCGGCTGAATTATTACACACCAAGTGGACCATTACAGAGTAATTTCAGTGAAATATTGCACTTCCTGCAAGAATGAGGTATGTTTCATGAAGACTTAATCACTTTGCACTGAAATATTGTATAAATAAATGCAAGGTAAAGATTTGTAAACAGATTTGTCGGTATAAGATGCAGGTGTTCATTGAGTTATGGAAATGAATGGTAGGTCAGGAATATCTAGATATTTGTTGACTGCTTCGACTGTACTGGAAGTTATATAGGAAAAATACATGGATAAGGGCAAGCTCATATGTTTTTCCATATGGGGTTTTATTTGCCATCTTTTAGTGATATTGATAGTTATCAAAGCTATGCATGTTAGAAGTCATGCCTTCTTCCCACAAGGGCAGACAGAGACCAAAGAATACCACTTGGTATGATCCTTAAAAAAATCCTTTGTTTCATTCACAACCATACGTCACATCATACAGGACCGCCGATTAGGATTGAAAGACTATGTACACGACTTTTTGCAAGACATCACAGATATTAATATTATCATGTTTGCATTAGTTTCCATATTAGTTAACAAACATGCTATGCAAAAATTGCAATTATAATAAAAAGAAAATAGTTTTCTTTCTTCCCAATTCATATTTAAATGAAATCTAAAACATTAATTGGATAACAGGTTATGAATGAAAGAGAGACATAATACAGAATTCTAACATATTTTAAGTACCTAAATAAGTTTCTCACAATTCATAAAATATCAGCAAGTTAAATATAATAAATAAGGTTCAGAACCATACTGAATTCTAATGATAATAATGAATAACTATACAAATGCCAATTAACTCACAAGAAAGTAGAATAAAGTAGACTTTCATTTTTTAATAACCATATGTGTATAATTAACACTGGCATAATAATTGTGTAACTCAAAATTACATAAACTCTTTGTCTATGTTTCTGTTTGCAATTGATATTTTCACAGTGCAAATTGAAATTTCTTATGTAACTCCATTGATAAGTTCAGGTTGTTACATAAAAATTTGATATTTTTGAGTAAAACATGTATTGCAATTGAAGATCTATTGGGTTTAAATTGTTCTATTATGGTTATGTGATACTAGAAATTACTAGAAAGCCTGACTGTCCAGACCCTAACTTCACTTTGTAACTTATGTTTTTTTTTATTTACGAAGTAGGTGACCTATATTTACAGAATTTATTTTAGTTTATTTATTATCACCTTACACAAATAGCATCTACAACACATGTAAGTTATGGGTATAAAATTTATTTATGTAAGTCTTAACCAACACTTGGCCATCATAACAGACTTAAGGCTTAGCCTCTTCTTCATTCTGGGAAGAGACCCTTTTTTCTATACATAGGCATGCCTTATTGTGCTGTGACAGACAATAAATTGTTTATGAAAAGGATAAAATAGCAGATGGAGAAAGGCGCATAATGTATATTGAAAATAGTACTCATCAATAATCCAAAGATACACAATATCTTAGATTGGAAGGTGCTTTACAGCCCCCATACATGGTCTAATGGATATGCTCAACAGTAATATGTTTAATAACTAATGCTATAATTCTCTTACCTCTCAACCTCCTGGCTTGCAGTACAGGATTTTCATACTGAGTCCTCCTATTAATATGGTCTACATAGTAAGAGCCATATCTCTCATCAGTGACTCTCTCCCAGCCGAATGGCAGTTCATCTTCACCACATTCTCCAAGAGAATGCTTCCGGACTCTCGCTAGTCGAGGGTCTAGCCAGTGTGAGGTGCCTGTGTTGTGGCTGGAAATAAGTAATAGGAAAACATCAGTTTTGCCAATATGACATAAAAATATAGTATCTTTGTATTCCTAAAAAAATGCCTTTGTTTCATAATATAATAAACAGAATAGGGGAATTTTCTGTTGAATATTATTTAATTTTTAGTCCCATTTTCATGCCATAATTTTACAATACAATAGCATGAATAAATTTAATACCAACAAAGTAAAATAAAGGATACAAAGAAATTAATATTGAATCCACTACTTAATTAATTCACTTGAAATGATAGATAAAAACAATTCAGCAAAGGAAAGAAGGACAGACACAATTTCTGATTTTAAAACCACAAAATAAATAAAGCCAGACATAGAACCAGTTCTATACCAACACCATAACCAGTATATAATTCACTATTTACTTTAAACAGAGTTTAAATTATTAAAATACCCTAACCCTAATTGACGGTAATTCTATTAGGTTAATCGCTTTACTCATAAAAAGACATGTTATAGACACAGTTAAATGGTTTCGAAAGTATTCAAATAACATCTTACCATGAATAATACTCATTAACACTGTAAAACCACAGCTCTTTACTGCACAAATACATTTCCAACCAACTCAATACTAAGAATAGCTATTCACAAAATTGCATGAACAGGAAACTCATAGTGCGTGTAACTCCACATAATATAGTTGTTTGCCAGTAGAGCAGAACACTATCAATCAGTTTTATTTAGAAATTATAATTGTTCAACAAGATATTAAATCGGGCAAGCTTGATTTATTACCATAAACAGTCCAAACATGACTTAAAAATGTGTCACTTCAAATTAACAGTTTTTTTTCCTAGTGGTGCATGAAATCCAAATTCTATTCTGTTATTTTTGTTTTATTTAACACTGATTAACTTGAAATGCTTGATAAAAAGAATGTACTTGATATTTTAAATGACAGTAAAGTCTTTGTTTAACCTGGTGGCGATCCTGGCTTTATGTAAAATTTTACCAACAACACTGTATTAGTAAAATGTTATTATTTCCACTGCTGAGCAACCATGTCGAAGCCATCTTTTTATCATTACTATTCCTAATTTATAAGTTATCAATGCTTGCTTCATGTTAGAAAAAAAAATCTGTCATCAATATCATTAAAAGAGTTTAACACTAGAACTAAGAACAAATGTGGACTGAGACTGGCAACCAAGAATTTCTTTTATAAAAAAACAATTTAGATAAAATCTAAACCCTGTTTTTGTTAAATGTTAGTCAATTTAATGCCAATTATAATTCTATTAGCATATTTGTCACATCTAAACTAAATTGATTTTTGTTGCCATGGGTTTATATTGAATATACACTTTTCAAAATGACTAAACAAAAAATAACAATAGATCTTTTGTTCAGTGTACAGTCGAGGTGGTATTTATTATAAATAGGCTACTATCTAATGTTTTTAATATTTGAAATACCTTATTAAGCTGAAGAAAGGCAATTGGAAAAGAAACCATTTTCTGTTTAAAGATATTGGTGGTTTTAGATTCAGTATTTGTATAGTGTAGGTACATATTATGAATTAAATTACTGCACTTACTCAATGAAATAGACTTCTCCTGAAGGTGTGAATGCCTTCTCCCACATAGGAGGCAATGGTCCTAGGTTATATTCATCCTCATCTTCTCTTTTGAGCCCTGCATCACCAGGCCTCACTCCAACAACAGAACCACCAACAGTACCAGCGGTTCCAGAGCTATGGGTGGAGATACCCGCTGAGGATAGTCTATCTGAGTCCACTGAACTCTGAGCCATTGCAATGTCAATTAAAAAACACCACTTTTAGCACATTTTTACACACAAAAACTGCCAAATTCCACAAAATGTTCGCGCCAAATTAGACCACTATTAGAACATTGAACAATTTCAAATATAGAACACCTTTTCTCTACGATCTTCATAGATAAAGTACATTTTTTTCGCTGATTCTGACCACTATTTAGTCATCACTATGGCATTCCACAAAAACAAAACAATACAGGAATGTCAGTAACCACGTATGAGTCATTTTGGGACAGATTCCTCACCGACTTGTCGAATCGTGTATTTTTTTACCTGCACCATAGTTACCACGTAACAAATAACTGGATTTTGTTTAGCACTCTGCAAGACCTTGTTAACAAACGCGATGCACATAAGTCAATGCAACGTTATGTGCTGCAGGTGCATCGTAACGTTCATCAGCGATAACAATATCAAAACACATTTCCCACGTTCACTAGACAATCGTAACGGTATATCAATACGAAATGAATTATTTTGCATGTAAATAAGATATGTTCACTTTCTCATAAACAGGTAAACTAAATCTCTTTCATTTTGAAAGTGGGTGCAACAAGTGTAAAAGCACACATCCACAGATGTTTGTTTATAGCCACTGCGAGTACATAATTAAAGGTTGTTCCACTCTTTATTGAATTAACGACTTTACCAACGAAAACCTATTCCATTTATAGCTTGATTAATTTTTTTTGTTAATTTTTCATTGGAATTTAAAACACATGCCACACATAGTCACAGTTTTCACATAAAAAATAATAAAAACGAATTTAATTTACACTGGTCAGATGAATACATTACACAAAACATAGACAAGTTAGAATAGAGATGCGCTCTATCGATATTATTTTAACGGACAACCGATCAGCCGTATCCATTGGTTAAAAAATTTGAAAATGTTTGAAGTTTATAAAAAATATGCCAAAGTTTATATTAACATAATTATGTTTTTAGATAGCGGTCAAATTGCCTTATAGGTACAATTTATCGCTTTTTAGGAAAGAAAAGTAACTTGATACTCGGAACTCTTCAACTCTTAACTACACAACGTTCCGTTTCTTGCATACTTATTTGTCATAAAAGTATAATATTATTATTGAACTGATTTATATTATTACTTTTATTCAATTTATTGGTTGATATTATGACAATCCACTTTAATCTAGAAAATCAATAAATCTATAATTTATTTCGTAGAATAACGTATTATTTAGGTCAGCAAAACAAATGATGTTCTTAAGTAAATTTCAATAATAAATTACTCAAAACAAAAGGTTTATCGATAACACGATTTTAAATAGCTGATTTAATTAACATGACTCATTTAATTACCGTCGGAAATGAAACCATGAATCTAAAAACATATTATTCCCAATCGATGAATTTGTGAGATTCCCAAGGTAGCTTCATCTATTGTACAACAGATGGCGTTGATGAAACATCGAAAATCATGAACCCTATTTGATTCAAATAATTGAAAAGTTTATCTTTCCCTAATTAATAATTATTATCATAGTCTTAATGTTAAACAGAAATATATTACAGTTTTGGCAATTCTGATGAACATATTTGTTGCTGATGTTAGTTGCTCGAGCTGCATTCGGGTCTTTAGTGGAAATGTTTGGTCTAAGATCCTGGCCGAAAGCATAAAATTATAAAAGACGATAGCCTTAATTTTAGTACTTTTTTAAGTAGGTACCTACCTTATATTATTGTTAAGTACCTATTAAATTTTATGTCGTTCGGTATTTAGTTTGGTTTCCTAATGTCTATTAGCTAGTCACACGCAAGAGTTAGAGGGAGATTTGCGAAGAGTATCGATATAAATCCTTATAGGAATTGAAAATTTGATCCAGTTTAATAACATAAAATGCTATCGGATCTTTAAATTTTAGGGTTTACGATACTTTACTTGCTGCCCGACACGTTTCGATTAAATTGCATCGACCGTGGACATCGCGTTTAAGTCCCGTAAGCAATTTTGTAATACCTAGGTGGTGTACAAACCGCGAAAGTTAAAAAACTTTAATTTTACGTAATTTAATAAGACCTCACAGTTTTAACTCATCATAAAAAAGTATCAACATAAATAAAGTGATTAATAACTTTAATCAAAGCCAAGAAGCTTAAACAAAATATTTCCAAATATATTCCGTCCGTCTGGATTCTTTTAGTACCTATCCCTTAAAATATCTTCATAATTTATGTCTTATTTTGGGCCGGCGACCCACTCCAGATTAATCCCACAAGACGTATTAGCGTGCATTCTTCATTTTATATTTTTAAATATATTTGCGTCATACATTTTTGGATGATTAAATATGTTTTACTTTTTTACTCCGCTCTTGACATCTCAATTTGTAAGGATGCGTAAGTGGTGAAGACTTTAACATGCTCTTAATTCGCCACATAATTGGACTGTTCGCATAAAATTCGAAAGTAATTAATCCCCACTGAACACTTCAATAAATATTGTTTTAAAGTACCAAAACATTTCGACGCTCAAGTCGCGACAAAATTAATGTAAGCGTTTGTTATGTTAACGCATACGTGAAATACTCATTTAGTTTGAACGCCAAAAATATCTGCAGCCGGCTGAAGCTGTAATAAATGTCAAATTTTTACACCGAAGACCGTTCGTCAGAGATTAAAGGGGATAATCTGGGATAATATTAGCTTTTGTGGGTCTATTAGCCCGTCGAGAATACCCACCACTTACTAAACGATTGAATAATTCAAATTTTAATAGAATCACTGTCTTCGTATGAGTGCGCGCGATAATAAAAATTCAACTAGTTTCTTTTTGAGATTAATCAAAGTTTTATTATTAATATTACAGGTTTTAACCTACAAATTAGAGGACGGGTTAGCAACGGGATACAGATACATATAAAATTATTTTCTGATGAAATTAGCTAATCTCGTATCGTCTCGTAGCTTATATCGTTTGTGTGATAGAAAAGTATACGATTTATTCATGAAGATATAATTACCATTAAATTAATTGACATTATTGTTTGTGTAAATAGCTTTTTAGAAAATTACTCTCCAGATTTACCAAAGAATTGGCTATGGGAAGACGGCAATTCAGCCAGTACCCTAGAGTTAAGCAACGTACAAGGTTTAATGTAATAATTCCTAAAAATAGAATCTAATTTTTCAAAAATAAAACAATTGACATGAAAAAGAGCATGTAATCAGCATAAAACTGAGTTTCAGAGACAGTTAAAATGTAAATTACTGTATCACAGAGTAACAGGTCATCCACACTTCAGCCATCAATTTTAATGTTACGTTCTTAATAGCCCTAAGAACTATCCTGAAAAAAACTTGAAAGACAAAGATATTTATTACTCTGTTTCACAACTAGACACAATGAGATATTATCTAGATAAAAAATATTACGTCTAGAAAGTGTTAGACAATAATCGTATTTTTTATGCTATTTAAAACAGGTGTTGCTATAGATCTATGTAGATTATGATGCAATATTTTTGGTGGTAACTTCTATAATATTATGTTTCAAAAAGTTATGAAGTAATATTTTTTTTAAATGAATTGTAAAATGTATAGTTTTTGCGTTAGAATAGGCGAACGCGGTGTCGTATTTTAGTAGTTTAGTAGGTTTTCTTTTCGAATTTAATAATTCATTCATTTCACTATCGAAAAGATTATAAGACACATGAATAAAATAAAACTTTAAGCTTTTTCTTTAATGTTTTAGGATCACAAAATTCTTAATTTTATTCTGAAAGGCTATCGGAACAACAATCTCGAGGACCTCCAGAACATGAGTTTTTATTCTACTATTGACTATCGACAACCGGCGAGCTATCGAAAAAGGTGAGAAACGTGGTTTTCAAGAGTCGGTACTATCGAGTATCGAGAGTATGACTTTAAGATGCACTGAAAAAATAATTCCTACGGCACTAAGTAGAGGCGCTGATCAGCTTTTCATATAACATTGCTCGATAACTACATGTTGCCGGCAGTCTATAGTGGTAGAGAGTCGCGATACTAATCAGTGCTCCAAGGGAATGCCGCAGTAACTAGTAAAACTCTCTGTATTATTGTTTGCAGACTATCATCATGCAAAGAGATTTCGAACTTCCCCCAATGATCAAGGATTATGTTATTCTTGAGATGTGGGGTTCATAACATATTTAATACTAGGAGAATTGACGTGGATTTGGCGTAGACTAAGCCTCAGAATCATTATCACCCTTACTCCTTTTACCCTTACGACAACAATTTAAAGGGCTATAACCTTCCCCTGGATTTGCTAGTGCCCACAAGCATCAGTACAAAAATAACTCTGTGCTAAATGTTTTATATTCATAAATAAACATGTAATTTTATGACTAAAGTAATACATGTCATGTAGTTATCTACAGAATGCTATTAAAAAGTAGTAAAACTCTGCATTATTTTTTCACGTGTCGTCTACGGCTAGCTACGCCATAATATTATGACATTAACAATTTTCCGCATGTTTTTTTAAAGTTAGTTTTATCGTATTTTCAGCTGCTGTTTAATTAGCTTTGTTTTTGCCGACAGGTTAGTGTTTGGAATAAGGCCGATTCTGATATTTTTAGATAGACATTACAGATATTATAAGTAACTATGAAATAACTAGGAAATAAGAAGTAACTAGGAAAATCTGTACTGTATCTCTTTAATGCAAGGAAAAGCTCAGTTAGAAAAAAAGTCCAGCTCAAATAGAGTACCATTAAGTCTATGGAGCGATTGCACCATGTAGCTTTTTAATTAAGTTTCAGTATAGGAAGAAGGTTCATAGAGCATTTTAGCTCAGATTTTTGTGTTACATATTATATAGACACGTACTACTGTCGATTTAAATGTAATAGCTTGCCCAGTTGAGCTTTAAGCTTCTTAGTTTATTTTGAGTGCAGAAACAATTATGTAAATACGTGTAATTTTCACTGGACTAAAGAAAAACTATCGTTTCCATCGAGGAGCTTTTACGTGAATCGTGGAAGTCAGTTTTCAGGACTGTATTTTCCGTTTTTATTTCTGTTTCGTAGACCTTTTTCAGAATAGGTGCGAATTATTCGGATTATTGCGATAGTAGTAATAGATTGAATGAATTCTCCGATGTAGGATACTATCAACACCTCCCACAGCCGCGTGCTCTGGGCCTTAGCTCATGTACAGTTATTATATCCATGCAACGCGACGTTATGACGCGATCCAAAATACATCGTTACCCGCCCAACATTTCACCCGTGCCACCTAAATTTTATATTAAAAGCACGTGAAACTGGCTTAGTCACGTATGTTCGCTGGCCGGGCGCAGACTACGCGATAAAAATTCCAACACCCAACACTCATAAACTCGTTAATAATTATATAACAAGGCATTCTGTGATATCCCTGTGCCTATCACTTGACGTCCGCTCCGGTTTTCCCGCGCTTTCGAGTACGCCGCCATCTTGCGCGCTTTCGAGTTTTCCCCCCGGAAGTAAGTGTCATGGAATTTGTTTAAACAGCCTATTATTTTTGTGCTTTTCATCCCCTTTCGGAGTGTTTTGTGAGTGATTTTTTCTATTATATTTATTTGCGACTGAAAGGTAAGGTAGTTTTAAGCGGTTCGATTTAAACAATATAAAATTAGTTTTACATTGTTATTAAACGTTACAAAATGATTTTAAAGCTCGCTAAACGCTGTTCTCGTTTGCCAAATTGTCCAAGTGCATTGAGCAGACTAATAAATACGCAGAAAGACATTAAATTGGGCTTGGCATAAACGCTGGATTTCGCACAAATTACGAGTAATATTAAACGGGTTGAATCAAGAATGTCAAGACGTGATGTAATCGGTTAGCGAAACCCTTCTATTTTAGGATTTGCTTGTATGCCGTTATTTTGAATGTATCACTCGTGATTTTTTGTGTAGGATGATTTCTATTAATATTATAATGTTTGATATTAGCTGCAGTAGCATACACGGATATCGGTGTAACATTACCAATACCCCACTACTTTGTTGCGGCTGAAAGTTAGTTAGAGCTTTCCCGGATTTGAAAGCCTGGAGAAAAAACGTAAACAAAAGCAAACGCGTATTGAGGGACGAAAATAGAGTGTACGTAAATAGATTTTGCTCTCTAGTTAGTAAAAAAAGGCATTTGCAATTGGTAAACTTTCCTTTTCTTTTTCACATAAGTAATATAGTCCAAAGATTCAGTAAATTATATTATTATTACAAAAGCTTTAATAAGCTTGTAACGAATTCAACACGAGAGTTGAATTCGTGTCGCGTCAAAGGAAAACATCTCGCGGACATCGAGAAGCTTCCGGAAAATGCAAATCCGATTAGAATCTGAATTATTTTTACATTCCTGAAGAAAAGGTAGGCTTTCATGTTTCTAATTAATAAGTGAATCATTCATTTTCAGACATTAATAAAACTAGATGCTTTTTACTCAAAGTTTTTATACATTTGTCTGTAAAACGTATGTAACTTGCCGTTGACAGGTGAAGAGTAAGAAAAAAATATTC
Source organism: Anticarsia gemmatalis (assembly GCF_050436995.1). Lineage (NCBI taxonomy): Eukaryota > Metazoa > Arthropoda > Insecta > Lepidoptera > Erebidae > Anticarsia > Anticarsia gemmatalis. The sequence goes on from NC_134769.1 coordinate 1,987,442, forward strand.
GCAAACATTTTTACAAGCTCACTAATTAACGATCTTAATAGAAGACGGCCGCAATTTTCTCCACCGTCCAGAGAAATTGTATCATAATGTTCACAATATTTATGTACTAAAGTTATTTACGTTCTGTCTGGTTCCTTAATTAATTAGCGTGAATATGGGACAAGGATGAATTTTAGTGGCCATCTTGTTCGCTAAAACTTCTTGGTATAATAACACGGATCGTAATTAATAGTGGTGTGCAAAAATAAATCTTTGTTGATAAGCGGATTTACGATGACTTGTTTAAGAGTTTGTGAGTTATTTTTGCGCTGGAAATACTAAAGGTACATGATCGTAGTACTTGGTTTGTTTCTGTCGAGTTTGGCTAGAAATAAAACATCTGTAACTGTTTATCACAGCTCCAATGCTTAAGATAGCTTTGGTTGACTATAAAGTTCCGAAGTTTAACTGTAATGTGCAAAGAATTATCTAATGACTGTGGGACTCGGGTAGGAAAAGTAATTGTGTACAGAAGTCTATGTTACTTTATAAGTATGTATGTCGTGAATACGGAGGGTCTACGAGACTCTACAGAGGTCCTACGAACTCTATATGTACGCTTCGTCTGTCTAGTTTAGATTGTGTAATTCTTTGCTTAGAGCCTTTGCTTTAAGAACGAATAAATAATTTGACAACATAGAGGCTGTATTTTTCTCAGATATTCTCTACTTACACTAAAATTTTCTATTCAATCTGGTCTATAGCTTACAAAAACAATGCGATTTAAAAGATGATTCAAATTTTTTCAGAGTTTTACGAGTTTTTCGCTATGAGATAATATTATTTTGTTCTATATTACGCGCGTAGAGGAAATATAAAATAACTCTGATCGTTCAACGAACTGTCGGCGTACTAAATTAAAGTAATAATTCTTTGAACAAAAAAAAACATAAGTAATATTATTTATCTTTCTTTTATGTCTTTATTTCAACAAGTGTATTTTAGTTTAATATTTTTGTAATGTCCACGTGCCAGTGCATGAAAAGTAATGAAACCTGCTTGTAGAATTTGACAGATTGACGTTTACAGATAGTGTTGCCAGGTCACTTGAAAAAAAAATAGACAAATAACGAAAATATTTCAAACTGAAAATCGAGTGTGATTTTGTTTTGTCGTTTTTTCTTTTGTTTTTAAAACAGTTCGTGACTTTTATCAAATATGTGTTAACGTGTCGGAATGCGTATTTCTAATGTTTTGTTTATAGTTTGCTATTTTAGATGCATTGTTTTGAAATCGGAATGCATCTTGATGTAATAATATGTCCTGGCGACGCACCAAATTGTTTTCGAATAGAGATAAACGATTACAGCTGTTGACATGTGTATTATTTTAATATTTAAAAAAGAGAAAATTGTATCGATCTGTAAGCCATAGACAGCCTAAATTGCAGAAGCATAAACTAATCCTCGCATTGGACAGTATTAACAGGTTTTATAGGAAATATGTGCTTAAATCTTAGAACTTTATCGGTTTGACTATCTTTCTCAGCTCTCAACTAAGATAGATATTTGTTGGTACCAATAAATTAAATAATTGGAGAATTTAAACTTACCTACACACAAAGATAATATCGGGCCTAAAGGTTTATTCAGAAGTGTTTTAAATACACCCTCGTTTCGCCGATAACAATGTCAGTATTAAGTTATAGGAGGCAATAGCCCCTATTGCCTTTATCCCGGCACGGTACAAAACTCCAAGTTACTATTGACAGAATTCAAACCAAACCCGAGACCCGGTCGGTAGTCGTATACACTTCCACCCAGACTTCAGAAGCATAATTCACAAATTAAAACTTCTTCTACTCAGTTTTAATAACAAAAAACAATCTTCCCCTAGAGATTCAAGATCCAGACGGAATATTATTATTTTCTCATCTCGTGCTCATTAATGTCGCCAGAATGAAAAAAACATGAATGAAATATATATTTTTGTTAAAAAACTATTCTATTTTGATCGTTATAAGATTTTTTCCTGTGTAGTTGTTAATTAATGCGGCCTGTTTTATTTATAAAGCATAGAATCAGTTGCTACACGATGTCATGTGATTTTGTAAAGATGTAGAAGATATTGTTATCTTAGTAATATTTAAAGCTATGATATTCTCAGCTGAAATGTTTTTACTAGGGAAAAGTGTAGGATTGCAAAAAAATTTGTCAAAAATCACTTTTACTAAATTTGTTCGTTTTAACCTTAGCTAGCGCCTATTTACAAAAAATATAAGACCACTTTTTGCCTTTGTCTGTTTAAGACACAACTTCTGTTGGAATAGAGCGAAATTGTCATAGCAATTTAATAAGGTAATCATGTACAAACTTGGTAGTATTCGTTACTTACCATACGTACATAATATCACGCCTTCTTCCCATAGAGGTAGGCAAAAACCTGAGGTCGCCATTTGGTAAGATCCTTACAAACTTCCCTTCCAAATATTTACAGACCATTGTTATGGCAGAATGTGACAGTTAGATTATAAAAATAACACCATTTTTGTACTACATTTAGTAAATAAATGATTTGATTTGCTTTATTCACAACCATACATCTTGACTTACAGGACCATTACTGTAGTACTTGTAACTAGCAGTACTGGTAAAAAACTTAATTTGTTAATTTATTATTAATGATGCTTCGACGCTATTAACACAGACAGTGGCCGCTAGACGACGTAAATTATACTTGCTTATATAATTATAATTATATAATAGACTTATTATTTAAACTCCAAAAACTTTGAAACAAGGAGCTACGAGTCACAAGAAGCTTGTTAGATGATATAGTTCTATACGTATTGAAAATCATTGATTACGACATTCCTGTAGATTACACTAAAGATTACTGTTCATGAAAATAGCCGCAAATGTTTAGTCGTTGAGCTGTAAATCTTGCAGCAATATAACTTACAATTACATACACATGTGACATCTTCGGAAACTAACGATACGATAAATCTATCCAATTTAACCCCGATTTATTACAACGGATACTTGCGAAAAACGTGTTTCAGACTAGTTGTATGAAAAAAAGATTTGTTTTTTTGCAAAGCAGGTATCGTTGACCACAAATGTGTTCCGCTGCCCTCTGGTCGAAGTTTCTTGTTCATCAGACAACAGAGTTGATTTTTGAACAATTAATGTCAGCAGCAGTCGGCAGTACGTAGCATTGTGCGATATTTTAATTGATAGAATATGTTAACTTTATATTTATTTTGCAAGTCCCCAACCCGCAATTGGCCAGCGTTGTGGACTCAAGGGCTAACCCCTCTCTCATTACAGGAGGAGACCCTTGCCCAGCAGGTCATTAATGGGTTAAATTTATTATTTTTTATTATCTTCGATTAAACTGAAAGTTTTGCCAAGACATACTGTAAGATTATTTATGGAAGTATTGGTGTATCTATACATATTGTGTCTATAACTCTGCATTTAGGTGTCTCTTTAACACAAAATTTACGACATTTTTTTGGTCCAAAGCATAAAAGTACGAACTCCTAAAGTGTTATTTTTAAAAGTAATACTTTACTTAAAAATGAAATACTATAATATATTTTAAACACCAATCACAGTTTCGCTTATACCCGACTTTTCGAATATCAAGACAATTTACATTTAACTGTATTTTTTATAATATGTATTAAGTTAAAAACATTTACAAATTCAATCAATAAAAGAGACACATGGATACACACGTAATTTAATCCGAACATAACGTAAAGATATATCGCGACACGTGTGCGTACTTTATATCGGCACAAGGAAGTCATGAGAGCTGTCGCGCAGTCGTCCGTCCGTCCCGAGCGTGCGATGATTTATATCGCAGTTATAATTGTAACCGCGGCAATATCTCGCTTGAAAACTTGCGAAATATACGCCTTTGGGGCTAGAAAGGCGTATGTTTGAAACATGTGGTGGAATATACGCCCTTTTGGAAGCAATAAAACAAGCTTTGGTGCTAAAAAGGGCGTATGTTGGTTACATGTGTTAGAAGATACGCCGTTTTTAAAGCACGAAACCAAACTTAATGTTTTAGATAGGTACTATAGTGGTATTTGAACTGGGCGTCTCCGAGCTTGGGAGAGCGCGTAAAAAGTCGGTCCCGGTTGTTGTCAATTAAGGTAACAGTTGTTAAGCCACGTTAAAGGCTTTCGGGCGGATTGAACAACTTTGATACTAGGTTGACCACGAATCATACGATAAGAAGAAAAATATATTTTTAACGTACTCTACCTAACTACAACCATAGTCGAAGTAAATTGTACGTTTATTATCTAGAATGGAAGTTTAGTTGCTTAACTGTTAGTAGGAATGAAATATGTTAGATGCAGGACCAGGTACAGTATTTACTATTAAAACTGGAAATTTGAGAATCTCACAAAGTAAGTACTTACTTACTTTATGAGGTCTTCAAATTTGCAGTTCTTATGTGTTTGGTAGTAAACTAGATAACCAACTAAGTTAAGTATGCTATGAGTTAGTCTTTAGCATATTAAACCATAATACTATCTATTTTTATGAAACTAGGTGACACGGGCAGAAAGAATAACGGGGCACCGATAAAGGTCAGGTGTAATAAAACGGCAATTTATAAAAAAGTATCGTTTGAAGTTGAACAGTTTCTATCGGTTCTTGATAGGATTGTAAGAGTTAAGTTGATATAGAATTCGGTGATTATTTTGAACCGACACGCTCCCGCCTAAGCTTCATAAGGTTCCCTTTGATAACATAATTATGTAATCCCTACCAATACTAAAGTTAATCGGATTAGAAACACTTAATTCAAATTTCCTCTTCGCGATTTATGTCCATTTATTGTCAATTGCTTCTTGCAAATTCGCACACCTTCACCCGTAAGCTGAAAGAAATCTAACGAAACAATTTTGTATCAAAATTACATCTGATATTAATACAACCATGAAACAATTTTTTACTGAAAACTGCAACAAGTTTTCAACATTGTAACATACTGTACAATTTCTAGGAAACAACTAATAAGTACCGCAGATTGATCGACCCAGATTCCCGCAAGTGGCCGTATTTCATACGACAGACCACATTTAACCCAGTCTCGCTATAAATACGCCGGTCCACTGGATATTGAAGCAGAATTACCTGGATATTTGGCGTGACACCAGATATTACACTAATTACCATTATATTGCTTTGATTATACAAGATACGGTGATTCTGAGAATTAAATAAAGTTCTTACAAAATAAGCACATGCATAATATAACGCCTGTTATACCCGAGGATGTAAGCACTGGTGTGTGAAATACAACCAAATTTCGCCGTTACAATGTTGGTACCATGTTATAGGGGGCAAGCCTATTGTCATAAACGGGACACGTCACCTCGTCTGTTAAAATACATCTTATACAAATTAGAAAAGACTAACAATACTTTGTCCGACCCGGGAATGGACTCCCAGACCTAGTGATCAGAAGACGGATACACTACAGACCGCGCCACAGAGGCAGTCTACTGTAAAATCTTGACTAATCATCTCTTTTTAATACAGTGTTGTGTATAGCAACAAGCCTCCTAATTTTCCATGACTAAACTACTGACCAGACTGACCTAATTATAAAATTTTTGCTTGATCTTGGCATCAAAATGGAAAATTTTGGCCGTAATGTGCCTCTACCTACTCTAATGACCTACATAATAATTTAGTCTGTCTACAAGCACTTGAAGAACGTAGGTTTGTTCATGTAAACAATTCGACTAATTCTCAAATATAGGGCTATTTTGTATAGCTATAAATATTAGGTCGGGGAAAAAATTCCCATTATAGTATGTATGAACTTGTAATAAAATCTTTTTGGCTTCAAGAATCACAAATAAGTACGGTTCATTAGGTTTCTTTCAGTGAGCTCGTAAGGTACCCAAATATCGAGCTTTTTTGTGTAAGGAAAAGATTTTATTACAAGTTTATACATATTATATTTAAAAAAACTGAATATTTTTGGAGCATGCACCTGAGACCTATTCTATTCAATGAGCAACTTGTTACACCCATTCCATTAATGGGCACGGGTCACCTTCCGAATTGACGAAAGGGTAAAACCTTTAGTCTACTAGACTGGCCAAGTGCGGATTGAGGACTTGACTATTGAGCAAAAAAAATAATAATAAAAAAGTACCTATACTTTATGAAAGCTATCCATTTCCCGATTAATGCCACATTTTTACGCATACCGTCAAGAATGACGGATGACGATACGTTAACGTCGCCGTCGTGAGAGAATAACGTCAACATCCCGTTTGTATGTTAAATTCGACAGCTGTTATTGATGCTTCTCCTTTACGGTTAACTGAACATATCAGTTAAAATAGTAGTTTCAGATATGAATTATAAGAAACTAGCTATCCGCCCGCGGCTTTCCGTCGTCGAATTTCATCCCCTAAGGACTGAAATTTTCAAAAATCCTCGTTTATCTCTCCAAGAAACATATATTTCAGTTTCTTACGTTCAGTAGTTTCGGCTGTGCGTTGTCTTTTAGTTATTCAGAAACTTTTAAAGAAGACTTTTATGTTAGTGTTGTTTATGGCAACAAGTTCCATAAGATATGTCCGTCTTTGATTTTCGTTAGTACTTTAAATTAAAGACGTGTCATTTCATCAGATTAACGTACAGGAAATACAAACGCGATATTATATTGAAACGTCAAAACAACCTGTTACTTACAAATCCCGACATCTTAAGTGATCACTGAGTAAACCACAAATAACTCAGTAACTTGTGTATTAATAAACACATATACAAAGTAAACGAATAAATTTAAAAGGTTGGCAACCTCTGCTTGCATTCCGACATATTTGTACTGTGATGAATTCTGAATGAATTTCGTAGAAGTCTGTTATTTGCGATGTTACTCAACTTATAAGCTGGGAGATTATTGCGATGCTGAAAATGCATTTTATTACATCATTTCTTGTTAGACTACACACTAAAGTATAGCTTGACTGGAATCTAGCCATAAAGAAGAAAGTGCAGTGGTCGATAACACAAAATACAAATGATACAAATATTTGTGCGATCCACAAATTGTTGTTTCGGGGCTGGTTGTACTTTGTATGTTTGTAAAAGTCTCCGCGACACAATTGCAATGCTTAGTGCGGGAGTTGTGTTTTCATATATTCTCATGCAAAATACCCGGTCGTTGTCTATTAAGCCAGTCAAATAACTTGATCACTAGGTCGCCTTACGATAAATAATAATATAATTTCAGGTCTACTCTCATAAGGCTCTATTCCATTCTTATATCTTTTGACAATCATAACTACTACATAAGTTTACTGCGTAATGTCTTGCAGTTAAAAACCAACTACAGTCAATATAATAGTTGTAATGTGACGATGTCCCACTACTGGGCAAAGGTCTCCTAACGTAATGAGGGAGGAGATAGGCCATGAATCCACCACGCTGGCCAAATGCGGGTTTGGGAGTTTGTGAACGTTCAAGAACTCTCAGGCATGCAAGGTTGCGTCACGACGATTTCCTTCATCGTTAGAACAAGTGATAATTACTTCTAATACACATATAACTTTTGATAGCCATTGGTGTGTTGCCTCGTGATCGAACCATCGACCAATTGCGTGGGAGGTGCCAGCTTAAACCACTCGTTTATCACATTAATTAGAATAATAATATTAATACTAGAATACTTATAATAACAATTATCATATATTTTGGCACTTATCCATTGCTATTAGAAATAACAGTAGTTATCTACAACTTTCTGCCCGCGACTTCGTCCGTGTGAAAAGAAATCCCCGGGATAGAAAGTTTCACTGTGTTACTCCAGGATATAAACTATTTGTGTAAGTACCAACCAAATTTCCAATATCTGGCTACGGCGCGGCGGTCAGTTTCGTTGTAGCTGGCTAACGGTGCAGGACTTTGTTTATAGTGTCAAAGTGTGTGGAAAATACACGGGTACACTCTCTATTCCTTCACTCTCATATGGGTGGGGCAGATATAACTGACAAACCAGTGAGGGGTCAGGCGCAGAACCGACGAGGTCTATGAACTCAACTTTCTAACTCCGGCAATCTCTGAAAAATTCTTAATAGAAAATATCATAAAAGACTTTTCAGCCTGAATTAGAACCCGAGACCTCTTCCGCAGCAGTCGCATACACTTCCGATTGCGCCACAAAATCAGTCAACGAACTTCCAACCATCCAAAGCCCTTTCATTTATAATATTAATAATATTTAACTATTTATTTATAGTTAGTTTCCTCTATGTATTATCATGTGAATATTTATAAGTAGGTAACCCAATTTCCCGGGTGGCCCTTGCAACATGCTAGTCCGATTAAAATAGAAAAGAGGAAGCAATATCTTGTATATGAGAGAGAGAGTCAGAATAAAGAAAATAAGAGGTAGAGTTTTAAGGGAAACTTAATTTTACTCCGGAATATACAAACTTGTAATTGATAAATTAAAGGTTTTATCAAGATTTTGCTTTGAGTTTTGCTTACACAGATAATATTTTAGAACCCAACTAACCCAGCGGGCTTATCGCGTATTTCAGATGCCATTCTTGTTTTAACAAAATATAGAGAGTGTTTTATACACCGATGGCTCACGTATAAACACAATTTTTATTTTGGTATTATACCTTCAAGTATAACTAAGGCGGTTCGTCTTTTACTGAAAAAAAAAACAACCAATAATTACCTCATTGTCAAAACAATTAAAGTCACATTTGTTAAACAAAGAAAAACAAAAAAGCATTTAATTATTCTCGACATTTAACACGTAGACCGCTGTTCAATGTAACCAATGAAAAAACACTGTTACATAACAATGGCGAAGAAAATTTATTGCAGTACATGAGGACAAACATTTTTTATTCTTAAAATATCGATCGTAATTTTATTTTTGAAGTGTACAATTGAAATGTCTTAAGGTAGTGATTTGTGTATAAGCGATAGCGAGAGCGATTTGAGGCTCTTTCGACTGGAATAAGCAGCGTGTTGTAGATAGTGGGTATATTGTACGTACATTTATTTTCAGTTAAAATCGGATTGTCACTATGTAACAGTTGAGCGAGTACATCTCTAACCATGTGACACTTGCAGAGTGCGTTTTTCTTTATTGATGGATTTTTTATTGACAAATCCAATTTGTATTTAAAAAGCTTTTCTTTATGCAGCCCAAGACAACTGGCCAGTCTTCCATCCTTCTTTTTGGCGGTTATCGAAAGAAGTTTTCAATTAATTTGAATTAAACTTGGTAATTTTAGTTATACATACGATTGATCAACGACCTTTATACGACGTTATTTTCTTGCCTTGCATACTCGTATTATCATCTACTGCAATATATGCTCTGAAATATCTAACAAGCGTTTCGCCCCGCTATACTCACCGATAATTCAAAACCCCACCTTTACAATCATAATCTCGATAATTTTACAAGCGACAGCGAATACTCCCGCTAGCCAATATTCAGCTATTAAATCTAGATTAATTCCGCGCACACAGACGCTAATGTTATTATTAGTACACAATTACACTTATGTATTATCTTGTGGTGAGTTCTTAATAATTAACACGTGTTGGCGCGGATTGCTCACGAATTATGACTTACAATTATAACTACAGATTTAGATTTGAAAGGTATTGTTACAGTACGAGAAAAGCTTATGAAGCGCAAGAAGTTTGATTTACCCTCCATAGTGTATGCTGCGAGAACTATTTCTTGCAGTGGTTTAAGCGGTCACCTCGCCGCAACAACCATAGCGCCGCGTGTGGTGGGTTCGAATCCCACCCGGGACAAATCTTTGTGTGATGAGCACGAGTATTTGTTCTGAGCCTGGATGTTAATGTATCTATATAAGTATGTATTTAGAAGTATATAAGTATGTTTATCAGTTATTTGGTTACCATAGTACAAGCTCTGCTTAGTTTGGAATCAAATGACCGTGTGTGAGTTGTCCCATAATATTTATTTATTTAATATTTATTTCTTTAAAAGTATTTTTTTACAAACGTTCGCTGCTCGATACAGAGTATCGAGTAGGGAATAGCGCTTCTGGTTTTTATAGTGCTATCTTCTACTTCTGAAGTATAAGCAATAGTTTGTTGACATTCATTTGTATATAGAGACCCTATTTAAAAAAATACGCACACACGGTTCTGAGACATTGTAAAAGGTTTAAACAATTATTAACCTTTGCATATCTGTGTGAAACGAATCCAAACGAATGCTAGTCTAAGTTTGACAATAAGCGTGTTCTACAGAGCCTTAAACCTTTTCAGAAAATATACATCGAGTGTGAGTTCATTACTTTATTATTGAATTCATCTAATAACAAAATGCATTTACTTTAAAATGGTGCTACTATAACTAAATCCTACAAATCCCAGTTCCAATGAATTATTTTCTCGCATTGTCTTGTACTGTGCCAATTCTCACGCCTCCATTATTAGCCGTGTCCAAGATTCAATTCCACATGGCATTCATTAAATTAAATATTGCGTAAGATTGGTGAAAAAGCTGAAATAAAAAAACATGTCGTAAAATTAAGAGTTTCTTTGAACTATTTTGATCGAAACTAAATTATTTTTATAGGTATTTCGCGATGGTAATGTCTAATGAAGTCTAATCATAAACAAATCTGTGCTGTTTATAATATTATGATCAGCTTTGATCTAGGTGTTAAAGATTTTAATGTGTATAACAGAATATGGGAATGCTATAATTAGCAGGTAGGGAATTTACGTTTGCCTTCACCTGCTTCGATAGTTGATTAAAACTAATAAAATAGAATTTATTAGCGCTTTCGAGGGCCGTTAGAACAATATTTTAGGTTTGATTCTTAAACGAATTAATAAGAAAAAAAAACGAAACAAAGTTATCAACAAAAAAAGATCAAATAAATTTCGAATTTCATAAAACTTAATGGGCAAACTGAATTCTTAACTTAACTAAACGAGTCACTAAATAAAACCTTAAAAAACATTAAGTGCCAATTTCACGGCTCAGGTGTCAGATAACCTGTCCGACAAGTAAAGCGATAGCAAATAAATGAAAAACAACTGCCAAATTCCGTCGGCTAAGTTAACTGACACTTATTCTGAAGTACATTTGGCTGTAGTTTATCTATGCAAATTGTTTCTTTTTTTATATGAGTTTAAACACTATTGAATAGAGAAACTACTGCTAGATGTATCCCAGAAACCGGGGGTTAATAATGTTATGCTATAAGTTACATCAGCCAGAGCATCCAGACAGACAGTCCTGAACATGGTCCGAATAGCAACAGGTTTGCTCGCACGTTGTAGCGCTAGTGCTAGGATACTGCGCGTGCGCCGGTCGAAGCTGCGCTCCCAGCCGCATGAGTACATGGCTTGACGGAAGTTTTCACCCTGGAGATAATATATTTTAATAGCTTTGCTCCGGCGGCGGCTTTGCCCGCGTTTAATTGCGAACCTTTCGGGATGGAATTTCCAAAAATCCTCCTTTGTACGTCATTACACTTGCCAACGAATCCTCACAGGTACTAAATTTCAACTTTCTACGCTAAGTAGCTTCCAGTGTGCGATGTCCATCAGTCAGTCAGTCAGTCACTAAATAACGGCAAAGATTTGTATGCATAAACATATCGATTAGGATTGATATAAGCATGGATAGATTATCTGGGTTAGTCTTTTACGAGTGGTTCAGTTCTTAGCACAAATCCGCACAGAGAAGTTAAATAAGAACTGTACTTACAATATATAACTATAATGAAACAAAAACAAAAAAAATATGAGTTTCCAGGTTCAAAATACGAGGTGAAAGTGGGTTTGTCCCGTATTGAATGAACCAGAAGAAGATATTTGGTGAAAAAGTGGCAAAAAAAACATACGGCGACTTCAGTTCAATCCGTGTTTCCTCTTTACAAATCCCCTCGCCCTACAAAGTGGTTCTAACAACAGAAAATTCCGCACATAGCCCTTTTCATAGTCAATAAACTATTCGTTGAATAAGAAATCCGTCTGTTACCAAATACTTAAGATTTTCACACATTTTTCTTAAGTCAGGAGCCAAGAATTCGAATCTCTCAGCAGTAATATAGCAACGATGAGATGACATATTTATTCACACAATAATCCTAATGTTGACAAAATGAATAAGAATTTGCGGTACTTTGGTATATTTTAAAAGATTGTGGATCATTCACACCGTGATGCCAAATATTTGATTACTCTTCTTGTATCTCTTCCGTTCTTTGTAGTCATCGATACTAAATTAAGTTCTTTTTATTTTCAAGAGTGACAAACTACAGCCCAAAAATAAAGATAGTTGTCTATTCTAGTGAAAAAAAAAACATATCTATCGTCTATCATGCACTGAACTGAGCAGTTTAGAAAACATAAGAGAAGATCTTTGTTTAGCAGACAAAAATTCAAAAAGAAACGACCATTTTGTCGCAACATGACTTTGCCTACCTATGAAGCACGGCCAGAAACTACGACTACACTAGGCTAAAATCTTGTCTCTCTAGGCTAGGCTAAAATCTCTGCCTGTGAGCAATGTTAAAAAAGTGGCGATCACACAAATGTCATTCGGACTTTTAGCAGACACTTCGGTGTTAGTGATTCCCAAAGGGCTATGGCGCTTGGCACTGTCCCAAATATAGACCCGAGTCGTTACCACTAAAACTGTGTTTATAATAGACTGTTATAAACTAAAGTCCTCGCTGATTTAGCAACAGATAAAAGATACGAGTATGACACATTGCTAGGTTTATTTCGAATTTCTTAGAAACAGTACACTATGAATAGACCGTTTTTGATGTGTATGAGAGTATGTTTGTGAATTTTCCTGCTTTTAGCAAGAAAAAATTTAAGAATATTTAATTAATGTTAAATTTATGTAGGTAGGAAACTCCGATCTTGACTGAACATCCTCAAATAGAAGTCCTATGTCCTACTTTTTCTACATACATTTGCTGTAATTTGATATCTATCTGTTCGTGGTGTAATCAGCCCCAAGATTAATTAAAAGTCATCAATTTTTTTTATTATATTACTAGTATCATTCGCCTGTGTCATATCAAATAAGTAACGTAAAGGAAAATATCTCTACCACCATCGATTACCGACAACCGGCTAGCTAACGAAACATTTTGTATGACAATGGGTTCAGCGCTTCTTTGAGGCGTCGGTAGAAAATATTTTGGCAGTACATTTTAAATGCGCTACTGGTGACTACAACAAAAACAAATGATGATCTTGTGTCGTGTGCCCTTGAAAATGCCAATTATAACTAAAAACAACATGTAATTTAAGAACACACAAGTACCTTTTCCATAAGCATTTCGCTGTAATAACAAGGGGAAGTGCTGATCAAAGTGCCTCCGATGATAAACGTGAGAAACTCCAAGCTCACGTCTCCTTCACTGAACGACTAGAACAGATAAACAACCGATCAGATGAATGAACAACAATCATGAGATGTAAGGGTTCATTCACAATGAATCGACGTAACATCCTAGAATTATAATATGTATAAGTTACCACGAACAAGAGGAATTGAAGGTGCAGTTAGATCGTTACGTTCTGTAATGACAAGGTGGTTATTGCAGACCCGTTGTTTAAGAATTGCGATTTATAAGGCATAAAACTTTAAGACAGTGCATTTTCTAGAACAAAAGCTTGTTACGCATTGTTTTGATCATTTTAAAAGCTCTTCAAAAGTCATTTTGTAGGCAGTGCCTTTCCCGTTACTTTTCCCTGCTTTTTGTTTGTTAATATATATATATATATATATTTTTTTTTTTTTTTTTTTTTTTTTTTTTTTTTTTTTTTTTTTTTTTTTTTTTTTAATAACCCATATATGTCCCACTGCAGGGCAAGGGTCTCCTCCCAAACGAGAGGAAGGGGTTAGACCTTGAGTCCACCACGCTGGCCAAGTGCGGGTTGGGGACTTTGCATGCCCTCAATAAATGTATTAAACAAATTTTAGGCATGCAAGGTTTCCTCACGATGTTTTCCTTCACCGTTAGAGCAAGTGATAATTATTTCTAATACACACATAACTTCGAAAAGTCATTGGTGTGTTGCCTCGGATTCGAACCTGCGACCACTTGCGTGGGAGGTGCCAACTTAAACCACTCGGCTATCACTGCCATGCACATTGTTAATTATGAGTCTGAAAATTGACAGCTCCAGATCATTGCAGACTGTAATAACATACTCGTACTTCATATCTTTCTAAATGCAAATGTTAAATCGTTTTCTGTACTGCAAATTATTTACGCAACGGTACGTTGTTATGTGTCTGAACCCTAAATCGAAATGAAGCTCATAAACAGGAAACGGATATAAAGAGCTTCGTAAACTACCCGTCAGTTTGTAATCATCTGGTTTAATGCATGTTCATAATGAATGAAGTTTATTTCAAGAATTATATCAGAAATGATAAACGCATGAATCTTTTTAAGTATAAAACGCGGTGTTACTCATTTTTAACACTTTATATGGGTTATAAACAAAATATATAACTTATTTCATGCTACAGGTACATTTATGTTGCATTTCAAAGTATATCAACCGTTCAACGACTGATTTATACAACATTTAATATCATACACATTACGCATATTGCATATTTTGTAGCTGAGTTATGGTGATACGGCCAAATGAAATAAGACATAATGATTTTGGTATTCAAAGGCTTAACTGAAAATAAACTTAATAAAATATGTATATCTTGAGGGCATGCAAAGTCTTCAACCACACTTGGCTAGCAAGATATCCTCAAGACCTAACCCCGCACTGTTTGGAAAGAGACCCTTTTCCGGCAAAAGAACCGTAAAATGTTTAAAAATGTAACACTAAATGACTACATACCTCCATGACCTCATAGACTGTGATGGGCAACAAAATTGTAGTAGCTTTTAACGTCAGCTCATATGCCACTCTGAATGATTCTTTGATTATTTCTACGAAACTGAAATATAAGCATGATTTTAATTATCTGGACATTGGAAAAACTGCATAAGTTTTTACTATTATTACTACTTAAGCTGATACAACTGTAAAGTAATAGCCCAAGACAATAAGTACCTCTGAATTTGTTACAATGTAGAAAAAAAAACGGATTAAAAAAAGTCATGTAACGTATTCCAGAAACTAATTAACCAATATAAATATAATAAAGATTACTTGTAAATTCTCTGCAACTCCACAACAATACTCCTTAGCTCTGTCACAACATCTTTTCTCCCATCAAACAATTTATCCACCCGTTTGGTCAGAATCTCCATCTGTCCGCACGCATGCAACATAAAAGTAGGGCCCAAAGGCACAAACGATACATACATGAACCCAGCATAAAACGCGTAATACAATAATTTCGCATACAACATGAAATAAACTACCAAATTGTTCTTTCTCTCTTCAATAACCTTTGGGTAAACTAATTCATACAAATGTATCATTTCGAATTCGCCTATAACGTAGTTGTGAATATAGGAAAATATGTTTCTTATCGGAAATATGAAAGTAGCACAAATAGTTATAACAAGCCACTGTTTGCCCACATAAGCACCGCTTTTTGCGTACTTTAATACGATTTCCTGGTCTTCCGAAGCTTGGTGCTTTATATTTTCGTAGTCATTCTTCATAGTAGCAATAAGTTGTTGTAGTAATTCCTGCTTCCATAGCATTATACAGTATTGAAATGTAACTACAATATAAACCACTGATAAGGTCCCGTTTTTGCATGTCTTTGAACAGTCTTTATTCTTCAAATCGTGGTATATTATATTATACATGATAACGAAAAAGACGAGCGTAAAAAAACTATGTACGGGTATGAAATAAAGCAGCCATTTTTTGTTCTTCGGTATGTCTGGATGAGACCTGTTAGTTATCATAGCAAAATTTGTAATTTTAAATAACTTTTCGAAATTAACTTCCATTTTGTAGTGTTAATAAATTCTTGTGTGATGTTTCGCGGCACTGGTGTGAAAATTAAAATGGTGGCCAGCTTTTATAGCCAGTTTTAAGTGCCAGATACTTTTATTTTTATTGTCTGTTGAACTACTTTTATGAAAATCCGTCTTTATTATAGTTTTGAGAAGTGGTTTGGCAAGCATTATTTCGTCTGTGTTTAGTAAACGATGCGTTTATTTAATTATTAGTTGTCACGTTGTTAAACTTATTAGAGAATATGGTAGAACATTAAAACAATGTGAAGTGTCATATCTATTACTAGCTGACCCACGCAACTTCGCTTGCAACATAAGAGAGAATGCGTCAAAATTTTCCCCGTTTTTGTCACACTTTTTACTCGTACTCGTAGTGATGATATATAGCCTATAGCCTTTCTCGATAAATAGGCTATCTAACACTGAAATAATTTTTCAAATCGGACCAGTAGTTGCTGAGATTAGCGCGTTCAAACAAACAAACAAACAAACTCTTCAGCTTTATAATATTAGTATAGATACACACGGCTCTGCCTACATTCAGTATAATCCCCTGTTTTAATATTAGGAGATGGATTAAAAAATAAAGCCATGCAAGATTTCATTACGATCTTCTTATAAAGGACACTGGTGTGTTTGTTCAACCAATAGCGTGGAATACACGCGTTAACACTGCCAGTTAACATAAAATAACAATTTTACAATATATTCTTACTCGTTCTTCGCATTAACAGGTACATTTTCTTTTATCTTATAAATTACAAGGATGTCAATCAAACGTAACTAGAGGTTTGTAATAATGTACTTGAAACGATGAGCTGTCAACTAGATTGTTAAAGAACTTTCTAGAAACGGTCTAGAATTTGCGTGTTATATTTTTTATTGCGTAGTTCTTAGTATTTATAATCTATACTAATATAATAAAGCTGAAGAGCTTGTTTGTTTGTTTGTTTGAATGCGCTAATCTCAGGAACTACTGGTCCGATTTGAAAAATTCTTTCAGTGTTAGATAGCCCATTTATCGAGAAAGGCTATAGGCTATATAACATCACGCTACGGTTATTAGGAGCGGAGTAGCAACGAAAAATGTTACAAAAACGGGGAACATTTTGATCCATTCTCTTAGGTGACGCAAGCGAAGTTGCGCGGGTCAGCTAGTTTTGAATAAAAATAATGTTAGTGGTTATGTAAGACGGGTTGTTTATTTTGATTCATACTCACTTCGATTTGGGAGACGTTAGGCTTGATCCAAATCGGTCCAGTCGTTGATGAGGAGTTAAGTGACAAACACACTCACAAAATAATTATAACAAAACAAGAAGAAACACAACAAAAACTTATTTCTTATTACATTTTATTCCATTCAATAAAATACATTTCAAGTATTCTGAAACGAATAAATGAAAGAAAATAGGCGATTTTAACTTGGATAAAAAGCTTTATAAATATATGTGCTATTAAAAAACTGCATTCATGAGACTGAAAATAGTGTAAGCTCTCCGAAACACCTGCAAAGAGATATATTTATTTATTTGTTATTTAATATTCATATAAATTACCTATTTTATAGATGGTGGAGTGGGTGGAACGACAGTTGATCTCGAGATCTTGGGGTTACCAAACTGCAAACTAAAAACAATAAAAAATACAAGCCAAATTTCGGCATTTGACGTTCAGTAACGCGGATTTCTACAATTGAAACCATTGACATTTAAAATGTACTGCTAAAATAGTTTCTACGACGTCCGCTAGGGGCGCTGACCAGATAGATTTTCATACATTTTTTTTTGATAGATAGCCGGTTTTCGATACTCAATAGTAGCAGTAGTTTCAGCTGTTCGATGTCTTTGAGTCCGTCAGTCACTCATTAACGGAAATCCATATTATTTCCATATTAATATTATAAATGCGAAAGTAACTCTGTCTGTCTGTCTGCTACTCAATCACGCTTAATCTATTGAACCAATTTGCATGAAATTTGGTATGGAGATATTTAGATACCCGAGAAAGGACATAGGCTATATATCATCACGCTACGACCAAAAGGAGAAGTGTACCAGTAAAAAATGTTACAAAGACGGGGAAAAATTTATCCCATTCTCTCTTATTGGACGCAAGCGAAGTTGCGCGGGTCAGCTAGTTTTATATATGTATATAAAAGCATACATACGCCAGTAAGGGAATCCAAGCAGAGTGTATTAAACATGGTCCTCAAGGCAACAGGTCGAGAGGTTCTAATAAGAAGTAGCAGTATCGTGCTGCGCTCTCGCTTGTCGTAGTGACGCTCCCACCCACATGTGTATAGCGCTGTGCTTACTTCTTCACCCTGGAAACATAAAAGGTCGGATTAATTTACGCCTAAAATTTGTATGGGAGGTCATACATGATATGACAAAATATGCGTCGGTTAATTTTATGCATGTAAATACAGGGGTATTTTTAGAAAAACCTTTACAGGACTACTAGTTAGCTAACATCTTAAGTAACAATTTTTTCTCTACGAGTTCAGTTATAAACACAAAACATTAAAAAATATTTGCAAAAAAACACTTTAAAAACAAGTTTCTATTATTTTATTATATTAAGAGTAAAATATTAGTTTAGAGTAAATCATACCTATTTTTTATATTTTTCATATTTTTTTCGACACAAGATACTGGATCCAGTAAAAAATAAAGTCTTCAGTAAAGACAACGATGTTCTATGTGTAAGTACACTTGAAAAAAAAACACTCATCTATACTAATCTATACTAATATTATAAAGCTGAAGAGTTTGTTTGTTTGTTTGAACGCGCTAATCTCAGGAACTACTGGTCCGATTTGAAAAATTATTTCAGTGTTAGATAGCCCATTTATCGAGGAAGGCTATAGGCTATATAACATCACGCTACGGTCATTAGGAGCGGAGTAGCAACGAAAAATGTTACAAAAACGGGGAAATTTTTTACCCATTCTCTTAAGTGACGCAAGCGAAGTTGCGCGGGTCAGCTAGTTACAAATATTTTACTTAAGTAAACTTATGAACCCTTACCCTGTTGAGAAGTTGATCACTAAAGTAACTAGGAATACTGCTCATTTGAAATGAAGACATTACGAACGACATGATCTCGAAACTGAATTCACCGCGCTTAGTTGACTGAAAAATAAATAAAAATGTGTTTAGTTTTGAATTAGGTGACTTAGGACCTTTACTATGGGATTATCCAAGGGTACAATATTGGGCCGTAAAGTGAACTAATGATAGCTACTGATATATAGGCTACTTTTTTAATAAAAATCGATAATACGATTCTCTACAATTGGAACCACTTAGTATCGAGAGTTTGACATTTAAAATGTACTGTATTTAAATTTTGTATGAAAATCTAATCAGCGCCTCTAACTGGCGTCGTAGGAACTATTTTGGCAGTAATTTTTTTATGTCAAACTTTCGATACTCGACAGTACCGACTGTAGAGAATTGCGCTGATCCCTTACACAGTATGGGATTAGTATATAAAACACATGTTAAAGTATTTGAATAAAAAGCTTTTGTTATTGCGAAAATGCGCACCTCTATCAACTGGTATAAGGTAATAGGCATGATGATCGAAGAAAGGTTCGTGAAAGCCTCCAGGAACAACTCAAAACACTTCGTCGACAGATGAACAAAACTGTAAAGACTACTACACACATGCCGGCGGCAATGCCGCCGGGTTCATGCCGAGCGGCTATGCCGCCGGCAATACGAGCCGCCGGCACAAGCCGCACAAAGCCGTCAAGCATCATTCCGAATGATGCGTGCCGCTCGAATGCCAGGCACGAACTGAGCCGCGTAACCCGCCGGCACACCCCGGCGGCCATGCCGGCGGTTCCTTTGTGCGGCAAAGCCGGCGGCTTTGTATGCCGCCGGGTGCACGGCGGCTTGGCCGGCGGCTTACCCGGCGGCCCTGCCGCCGGCACTGTGTGTAGGAGCCTTAACATACACACACATATTAAAAACGCTCAATTTGTTAGCAAATTAAGTGACTAATTCAGTTTAGTCGCAAAGAATGATGAGAAGAAATCAATACCTAAATTTAAAAGAAATCAATCCTTTTAAAAAGGTTTTTATTTTAGCGTTTGTAAAGCATTCTAGGGTCTGGATTTATGAATAGCAACAAAGTTTCAATCGATGAATTCGAAGAGGTACTTCTTCTACTCGAAATAAATTAGTTACTTAGCAGTACTTACTTATAAATATACTGTAACTTCGCAGCAATTTCATTCAACTTAACATTTACATCACTCAGTTCTCCTTCATGCAACTCATCCAAACGTTTCTTAATAAGTTCCAACTGGCCACAAGCGTGCAACATTAAAACCGGCGCCAAAGGAAGAAAAGCTATATAATTCACAGCTATGTAAAAAGTGTAGAATATAGCCGAGATATTAAGGAATAAAAACATTGAGACCTCATGTTTCCTCTCCTCAATCAGTCCAGGGTATGTCAAATTAAATGTAATCAGCAGCTGCGGTTCACCGATACAGTAATAGTATAACATCAAAAATGTAGACTTTCCTATAAAAGGTCCTCCTGAAATAATGCCCATATAAAGAACTATCTTCAAAACAAGTCTTTGTTTTACAACGACCTTATGTAGAA
Organism: Anticarsia gemmatalis; assembly: GCF_050436995.1. Taxonomy (NCBI): domain Eukaryota; kingdom Metazoa; phylum Arthropoda; class Insecta; order Lepidoptera; family Erebidae; genus Anticarsia; species Anticarsia gemmatalis. The sequence goes on from NC_134769.1 coordinate 2,008,037, forward strand.
TCTCCTGGTCGTCTGAAGGCATTGTTTTAGCTTGATTGAAGTCATTTCTCATCATGTCCAATAGAAGTTTGAAAGACTCTCGATGGTATATCATTAGGAAAGCGTTGAGAATACCTCCCATGTTTGAAAAAGTCAGCACTCCGCAGCGACATGCTTCGATAAAATCATGTTCAAGTACTTTGATGATATTGTGGCGAAAGATGAAAACCGTAAAAATGATAAAAGATGATGAAGAAAGCACGAATAGTGCCTTGCATGGTGTTGACTTTGATATAGGGTGTTCTAAGTTAGCTTCTCGGTCTGGATGTGTGCGAATAACTCTCATAGCGTTTAGACACACTTTGAGAGATTCTTCGAAGTTGAAATCCATTTTTCTTGCCTTAATTATGTAAGTGACAAAGTAAACGTTGAGGTTAAGCAATTTATAGGGTCTATTGCGTGCTTGTATTTAAGAGGAAGCATATAGTTTGTGGTAATTATAAATTAAAACAAATTATTTTCCACACCGCTGGAAGTGGTGAACGGTTATGGTGTCTATAATATTGTAATGTAACGGGTCTTAAACGCGATAAAAAAATGAAGGTTAGGATATATTATAATCGCTGTAAGTACAAAGGGCACAAACAGTAGATGAATCAGTTGTAAATAGTTATAACTACGCACCGTCTTCCTCTTATCGAAGGAGCTTGGCAATTAATTTGCAACTACAATTATGAAATATATTATGCAGATATAATGACCGTTCACTATTACAATATCGCTAAGTACCGATGTTTTTTTAAAAATGTAAATTGGATTATTTATGAGTAATTAAACATTTGTTGAATGATACCTAGTTTCCGACAAAACTGCCCATAAACTGCCTAATGGCATACATAATTACAATCACGCCTGTTATATTCAACAGTGTAGGCAGGGGCAAATGAAATACACCATTACATAACATTACACGTTATCGGGGTCTATTGTCATATACCGGACCCGTTCCCAAACCCCGGGCTACTATTGAGAAAGATTCTAAATTAAATAGAATAGGTTAATAATACGGGAATCAAACCCGGGACCTTGATTAGCAGTCGGATACACTATCGACCGTGCCACAGAGGCAGTCTTACTAATGGCATAAACATTATAAACAAGACAGGAAATAGAAAAACACAATCTAATATTTTCTGAGTAAATTTATTCCACCAAAAACAGTAATTGAATTATTTTTGTAAATGTCGGGAAAATGTTCTTGCCGCATCTTTGCTATACCTCCGAAAACCGACAAACAGCGACATTTACATAATTATTATAAGTTCTTGAATATAACAGGCATGAATTACTCCAAAACAGCATTCATCAGATTGAAAATGGCATAAGCTCTTTGAAACATCTGTAACAAGACAAATATAGGTTTATCATAAGTTGAATCATATTACTTCATGTTATAAGGCGGGTAAGATACGGTTATTCACCTTTAGACACGATACGGTATAAGTTCAATTGAAACCAGCCAACTATGCAGGACTTTTACGTTAACAATATCTTAGTGTGTGCACAATGCATAGGTGCACTCTCTATTCCATTACTCTTACGTAGAACTGTACTTGACGAGACCGGCGAGAGGTCAGTTCTGACGACTTTGTGTGCTCTTTGAGGCATGAAGATCTATGAGTTCTATGACCTCTTCTTTCTAACTCAAAACCACTGAATTTTTGTTCAGAAAAAATATAAGGAAAAGCTAGATATAGTGGCCGTAGAGGCAGAACTTTTTTATGATTGAGAATTGTCGTATTAGTCTTTTTGCGATACAAATTATTTGGATGACTAACAACGGCGTTATGGCATCTCCATATGGTAGTGTCCTAATACTAATTTAACATAATGATTGAAACATACATCAGTAAGAGAATCCAGGCAGAGTGTTCTGAACATGGTCCTCAAGGCAACAGGTCGAGAGGTTCTAATAAGAAGTAGTAGTATCGTGCTGCGCTCTCGCTTGTCGTAGTGACGCTCCCACCCACATGTGTATAGCGCGGTGCTCACATCTTCACCCTGGAAACATAAAATAAGAATCACGGACTAATGCAGAAATATATAATTAAACGAAATGACCAGAAATATTTCAGGGTGATAGTTTATAAGTATAGGAAAAGATTAAGATACAATAAAGTACCTACGTTAGTCGAACCAAAATCCATACTAATATTATAAATGCGAAAGTAACTCTGTCTGTCTGTCCTTCTGCTACTCAATCACGCCTAAACTACTGAACCAATTTGCATGAAATTTGGCATGGAGATATTTTGATACCCGAGAGAGGACATAGGCTACTTTTTAGCCCGGAAAAATCACGCATTTCCCGGGAAAATTCAGGTGGCGAACGTAGTCGCGAATATTTAATATTATAATGACACTGAAATAACTAAATTCCGTTGTCATAGCAACTGTTTTAATGGCGGATATGTCTTAACGCGATTTCGTTATATTAAGAGATATAAATAATTTTGAGAATATTTTTCGTGAAAAAAAAACATATTTTATATCATCACGCTACGACCAACAGGAGCAGAGTAACAGTAAAAAGTGTTACAAAAACGTGGAAAATTCTGACCCATTCTCTCTTATGTGACGCAAGCGAGGTTGCGCGGGTCAGCTAGTGAAGTCAATACATAAGTAGCGCAATTCTGTATTATCGGTACTGTCGGGTATCGAGAGTTTGACATTTAGAAAATTGTTCTTACGGTGCCCGGCAGACGCGCTAAACAGATTTTCGTGTAAAATATCTCAATAGATAGTCGGTTGTCGGTTGTCAATAGTAGTAGAGAATTGAGCTACAGCTTAGCGTTTCTTCCAAATATGTCGAAGTCGACTTCTAGTCTCACCGAATGCGGCTAAATAACAGTTTTTTATGTAGCGTGACTGAAATCAATAATAATTCATAAAATTGTGTTCTAAAGGCCTACCTTTTCTAATAGTTGATCGCTGAAGTAGCTAGGAATGCTGCTCATTAGGAACGAAGCTATTACGAAGGATGAGACTTCAATGCTGAACGCGCCGCGCTTAGTTGACTGGAAATAATAAGACGTCTATTATAGTTAGCGCCAAGTAACTTTATGTATCAGAATGTAGCAGCAAGTCGAGAAAAAAGAGACTTAAGATAAGAGTGCAGGTGATGGAGTCTAAACTACGTCGAAGGCATCCAGTCTGTCGCCCTTACTCTGCCACTGAGGGCATGCAAAGTCCCCAACCCGAACTTGGCCAGCGTCGTGGGCCTAACAGCCTTTCCCTTCGTTTGGGAGGAGACCCTAGCCCTGTAGTGGGACAGTAATGGGTTAAAAAAATTAGTCGTACAGGTTAGCAGAGACCCTTCTAGTGTACGATTTATCTAGATTACAATTTATTATCTTGTGTGTTTCCATCTCCATCTCGTCTAAAGTAGCTGTACCAAATAAGCCTTTATCAGGTGCATAATTCTGCGGGTCACTGATATTTGAAATTCTGATTTTTTATACCTCCGTGAGCCTTGCATACAAGGCTCCATATATTATTAAGTTGTGTTTAGTTGTCTTTTGTATAGCCTAAAGTTAGACAAATTGGACCTATGAAATAGGCTTCTTTTATATGCAAAACTATTTTCAATTCCTCAAAAACAAGCGAGTGAACACGGCACAGGCAATTTGAACAAAAAAATCTTCGATCTTTTGAAACAGGAAAATTCTTTACATAGCAACAGCCACAGTTTATTTCTTTCATTATATTTCAACTCATCAATATCAATATTTATAGTAATCACTTGATTCTGTCATCCGGTTTTCTTAAAATGTTGGTTCATGTGGAAATAATTCCGACATCTTGTTTCTGGCTTCGAGCCAATGTGTCTATGTTTGATAATAGTTTGCTGAATGAAACCTGGACGCTATCGATTCCTGCTATTGGATATCCGTGAGACTGAGATAAAGTGGGATGTTTTTTGGATTTTGAATATTATTTTTCGTGTTTTCTTGTGTGTTTTGCGTAGGTTGACCTGTTTTCTCTCTTTTTTACGTTAGTCCAAGTTTTACTACTTGTAGAACCGATTGGTTAGCTTATAGATTATTTTCATACAATTACTGTCATTTTATCAAACGGATAGGTTTATCAACACTTGAAAGCCGTGAAACTGGCTTTTTACAATTTTCAGGGAATTCTACTAACATACAAGCTACTGATTAATACGTTTACCACTACACCATGAACATGTTATTTTGGTTCTGCCATTGCAAAGACATTTTATTATACGAGTACATAACTTCAGATTAAACGATTGTTTTTCCGACAAAAACACCTTAAAGAAAATCGTGTAATATTTACCTCTATTAACTGGTAGAAGGTAATAGGCATCATGAACGAAGAAAGGTTGATGGTACCCTCCATGAACAACTCAAAACAACTAGTCATGATCTCCACAAAACTGTAACAGATAATAAAATATACATAAAACAGAAACTGGAAACCTTTTGTAACATTTAATACCAAATGGGTATCGGCTTAAAAAAGCCTCCAGTAGCACGATTGTCTACCACTATCGACTATCGACAACCGGCTAGCTATCTAGAAATATTGTATAAAACTTTTATCAGCACCTCTAGCAGGTGCTGTAGGACCTATTTTTGCAGTACATGTAAATGTGAAATTCTCGTTACTTGATAGTAGCGACTGTCGAACCGCGCTACTGTTAGTAAACTTAAAATGAAGAATAAAATTAAATATACTTACTTATAAGTATACTGCAATTTCAAAGCAATATCTTTCAGCTTCAAATTGATTTCACTCAGTTCTCCTTCATGCAACTCATCCAAATGTTTCTTAATAAGTTCCAACTGGCCACAAGCGTGCATCATAAAAATAGGAGGCAAGGGAAGAAAAGCAACATAATTCATCCCCAAGTATAAACTAAACAAAATTACCATCATATTGAGGGACAGAAACACTGGAATTTCATCCTTTTTCTCTTCGATAATATCAGGATAGGTCAAGTTATAAGGAATAATCAGCTTCGGTTCACCAATACAATAATAGTAAAGCATCAGAAACATAGACTTCCAGATGAAAGGTATACCAGAAATTATGGCAGTGTATAAAATTGGCTTCGAAATAAAGCTTTGTTTTTTTACGTACTTATAGAAAACCTCTTGATCTTCTAACGGCATCGTTTTAGCTGTATCGTAGTCAAATTTCATCATATCCAGTAGGTCTTTGAATGATTTTCGATGGTAGATCAGTATGAATACGTTGAGAAGTCCTCCTATCATGACAAAGCATATGGGTCCAGTGCGACATGCTTCGAAAAAATCATGCTCAAGTACTTTATTGACTGTATGCCGAAAGACGAAGATCATGAAAATGATGTAGGAGCATAAAGATATTCCGAATACTGCTTTTAGTAGTTTAGATGTTGATATAGGGTGTTGTAAGTTAGACTCTCTGTCTGGATATGTGCGAATAATTCTCATAGAGTTTAGACAAAGTTTTAGAGATTCTTCAAAGTTGAATTCCATGTTAGTTACCTTGTTTGTAAGTGGTAGAGTAAGCTTTGATGTGAAGCAATTTATGAGTTCCTATTGCGTGTTATTATTTAAGGAGAAGTTTAGAGTAGTGGTTAATTAAAAAAATAATGGTGCAGAAACATTGAAAGCAATGACAGTTAGCAGGGTCTTGAGTTGATGACTGGAATCCGATGAGAAAATCGTGAGAAGAAAAATTTACGCAGAGGATGCAGGCGTAACTCGTTGGTCTTTTATGTCCTCTCTAAGCCATCCTGCTTACCACACGCCGGATTGCGTACTCAAATGAAATATTTTCTTACTAAATATTACAAATATTAGCAGAATTTGTTTTAAGTTATTCCTAAACAAGTCTTCCTCTTATGGACCTAGCTTAGTAAGTTAATAACTCGTAATGCCTTTCATTATGAAATAAAATATGCAGCTTTTTTACACGATTACAACGGCAATAATTGCAGACTTTATTATCGTGTTCATTATTAATGATTTTTACATTTATTTCTGCTTTAGTGGTCTGGGCGGTAGCGTACATGATTGCTAACCACGAGGTCTGGAGTTCGATTTCCGGGCAAAGTAGTATTAGTATTTTCTAATTTATTCCAAATAGTAGCCTGTTGTTCGATATATTAACTGATTGTTCTTTACGGCTTACACATAACTTAGTCTACTCTATGTTACTATCGAGTATCGAAAGGTTGACATATTTAAAATGTACTTCAGAATTACATTTACGGTCCCCACTAGAGGCGTTGGTCAAACTTTCATATTTTTCCGACATATAGGGCAGATACAGGACAGATAGGGCGCACAATACTGCGTTGAGTCGACGCATCGCTAATATTTCGGGGTAAAAGTCTTTTCGCATTATGGTAAGTACGAACCTGTAATAAAATCTTTTTTCTACACAAACAAGCTCGATATTTGGGTACCTCACGAGCTCACTGAAAGAAACCTAATGAACCGTGTACTCATTTGTGATTCTTGAAGCCAAAGAGATTTTATTACAAGTTCATACATACTATAATGTGAAAAGACTTTTCCCCGACCTAATATTTGCGACGCTTCTCTATGAATCTTTTATTGTCGAGTGACGTCGTCTTTGCGTTGCCACGTCGCAACGCGAACGCAGTGTTGTGGCTTCGCCCAGAGCTGGTTGTCGAAACTTAAAGGAAACCACTTCTTCGCACTTGATCTATTATTAAATTTGCCCATGTAGCAGCATTAGATAACTATCAGCAAGATTTATTGCAAGAAACTAAAGATAAGAGGTGAAATGAAACAAAAAAAAAATACTAGGAGGAAAAAGCTATGTATTTTATTATTTAACATGAATTATACATTCAATTTCGTGAGAAACTTTTAAAGAGGTGACAATTTTGAATCTTTGTGTAATTATAATAATCTTTTAATTAAAAAACAGCATTCATGACATTGAAGATTGTGTAAGCGCGCTGAAACATCTGGAAACATATAAATATTTGTTTAATGAGCATTTAAATAGAACAACTATTTAAAGTATGTGATACAATACGCTTGCAAAATAAGTGGGTAAAACTAAATTTTATTCCTGAGTCTCTAAAGTTAGAAAAGTCTAGTAAACTATTTGTCTGCTTTGTTTGTTAATACGATTGCTAATTACAAGGTCTTTGGTTTGAGTCTAGGATGTGGATTACCACATCCTAGACTCAAGCGGTTTTGAGGTTTTCTGAATGTTCAGAGAAATTCTCAATATTATAGCAGCCGGAGTTTGGTAACGTATGTATCTGGTATATGGCCATAGGCTCCTCTACATGGGACTGATGATGTAAAGTGGCGAAATGCGTATTTCAAAGGTGTATTTCATAAACATATATACCTAGATCTTCGGGTATAACAGGCGTGAAGTTAAAGGGACAAGAGGCAAGGGCAAATATGTAGACATTCAAGGAAAGGAAGGGAAATCTTTCAGTCAAATAAACAATACATACATCAGTAAGAGAATCCAAGCACATAGTTTTGAACATGGTCCGCAGTGCCACAGGGCGGGAAGTCCTGATCAATATGATGAGTATAGTGGTGCGTGCACGCTTGTCAAATGTACGCTCCCAACCACACATGTACAGGGCTGTTCTTACTTCTTGACTCTAGAAAATATACTAAATTATATGAGGTTATATTAGGTTGTGGAAAAAGTCTTTTCGCATTATAGTATGTATGAACTTGTAATAAAATCTCTTTGGCTTTAAGAATCACAAATGAGTACACGGTTCATTAGGTTCTTTCAGTGAGCTCGTGAGGTACCCAAATATCGAGCTTTTTTGTGTAGAGAAAAGATTTTATTAGCAGTTCGTATATACTATAATGCGAAAAGACTTTTCCCTGATCTAAAACTTAAGAGAAAATTAAATTTATTTTTAGTCGTTTTAGGACAGGTAGATCTTTTACTTAAACGGAGGTCTCTATGTAAGGTTTATTTTAAAAGTTGCACAAATTATTGAAAGAAACATCGTATTTTTTTTTTATTATTGCAAGTTTAGGTAGAACAAGTTGAGCACGTTGTAGAAAGAACTAAGAACTAATTATAGGTATAGCCAATGTTGTAAAAAAAGGGAGAAAAATATGTTGCTTATGTGTGATGAGTAGGTATGAACATGAACACGTTGAAAGGATTCTTTAAAAAGTCAGTGATTAGTAAAGGAGAAAAATTAGGGTCCTGTTATAAACCAAACCTAAGGTAAGACGGTACCTTTGTAAGAAGCATATCACTGCAATAACTAGGTATACTGCTTAGTAAGATAGCTGATATCACGAATGATAGAATCTCGATACTGAATCCACCTCTTCTAATAGACTGAAAGAAAGAACATAATATTAAGAATCGGTTTCAGAGTTTACAAACTAGTGCCAGGTGGCCTTTCTTCCAAAACAAAGTTACAGAAAATGTATGAAAACTATTGTCAAAAATCCACTTGGTAAACTATCTGACTGATATTTAGAAGTAGTGAAACCGGGTTAAATGTAAGAAATATAATATATAAATATTTTAGCTATACGATTATCTCAGTGGTGTTATGTCATATTCCGCGGCTTAAAAACATTTTGAAAGAATCTAGCTATTTAATATTCATCTCATTAGTATCTTTGCTAATCAAAGAAATATAAATATACCTACCCCTATCAATTCGTAAAAGGTGACAGGCAACATTAACGACGAAATATTAATGCTGGCTTCAAGAAATAATTCGAAGCAACCTTTTACAATGTCCACAAAACTGAAACAAAGAAAAAATGCATACACACGTACATATACCCGAAGGTGTAGGCATATGGTATATGAAATACACTACATCCCCTGTAATAGAGGGCCTATTGCCATATACCGGACACTTTACCAATCCGGACTCCTATTGAAAATGATCTAATATAAATAATAAAAAAAAACAAAACAAAAGCACGCCAATGTCGGACCTGGGAATCGAACTCGGGAGCACGTGGTCAGCAGTCGGATACATAACCGACCGCGGATTTAAAGATATATGGGAATCTATCTAACTATAAAGTGGTTTCAAAGATTCCCTATTACGATACACACATTATAACTCATTATTGTTGATACTTACTTATAAGTATACTGCAACTTCATAGCAATATCCTTCAATCTTTCATTAAGATCACTTTCCTCTCCATCGTACAAAGTTTCCAAAAGCTGCTTGATAATGTCAAGATGTCCACAAGCATGCATGATGAGAATCGGCCCAAGAGGAAGGAAAGCAATGTAATTTATAGCCATATAAACACTGTATAATGTCAAACAGAATGTCATCAGAAAGAACGTGGAAACATCATCTTTTCTCCGATCTATAACATCAGGGTATGTCAGATCATAAGGTATGACTAATCTTGCTTCCCCAATTATGTAGTAATATGCCATTAAAAACATAGCTTTCCCAAGAAAAGGACCTGCCGATAATATAGTTATATAGTATACAGGGTGTCCCAAAACTCAACGATAATCCGAGACAGGATGAAAGGCCAAGTCACACCGGTTCTAGGAAAAATAAAAAAAAAATTCCATATCACTTAGTTCAGCAATAATAGACACTTTTCAAAAAAGTTGAAATTCCACACCCTTGGTCGCATTTTCAAGTCCTGTGATGACCAATGTCACAATTTCGCTGTGTTTTTTTGAATTTCGTGATCTTCATTAAATATGCTAATAATCGTAAAACAAATGAATGCACAAAACATTGTTAATTTAATAAAAAAAGTTAAGTTTTAGTGAGTCATGGTTTACGAAAAAATCGTTAGTTAACTTTGACGCTTCATATTGAAAAAAAAATGTACTACACTACCCTTGGCAAGTTATTTCAAAAGTTGGCGCATTTAATCAAGATTTCAAAATGGTGTAACACTTGCCACTTTTCTTGCCATTAAAAATGTTATTTTTATTTGAACGACGAGTATCCTCGAAAATGGATCGTACGCAGTGGTACGATTGTATGGCCTCCTCGTTCCACCAATCTAAATCCAGTAGATATTTTTTACTGGGAATGCATAAAAGAAAAAGTCTATTCGAAATCAACACGAAATCTATCAGAACTTCGCCAGAAAATTTACACAGCGTCAGAAGAAATAAATGCAAGGAATTTTGCTTGACTGGCGCAAAGGTCTTTTGTAAGGCGTTGCAGAGCCTGTATTCGTGCCAGAGGAAAGCAATTATTTTTAGGAAAGAGGTAATTGAGTCAGTCCATAACCGATATTTAATGTACTCTGGCACGAATACAGGCTCTGCAACGCCTTACAAAAGACCTTTGCGCCAGTCAAGCAAAATTCCTTGCATTTATTTCTTCTGACGCTATGTAAATTTTCTGGCGAAGTTCTGATAGATTTCGTGTTGATTTCGAATAGACTTTTTCTTTTATGCATTCCCAGTAAAAAATACCTACTGGATTTAGATTGGTGGAACGAGGAGGCCATACAATCGTACCACTGCGTACGATCCATTTTCGAGGATACTCGTCGTTCAAATAAAAATAACATTTTTAATGGCAAGAAAAGTGGCAAGTGTTACACCATTTTGAAATCTTGATTAAATGCGCCAACTTTTGAAATAACTTGCCAAGGGTAGTGTAGTACATTTTTTTTTCAATATGAAGCGTCAAAGTTAACTAACGATTTTTTCGTGAACCATGACTCACTAAAACTTAACTTTTTTTATTAAATTAACAATGTTTTGTGCATTCATTTGTTTTACGATTATTAGCATATTTAATGAAGATCACGAAATTCAAAAAAACACAGCGAAATTGTGACATTGGTGATTACAGGACTTGAAAATGCGACCAAGGGTGTGGAATTTCAACTTTTTCGAAAAGTGTCTATTATTGCTGAACTAAGTGATATGGAATTTTTTTTTTATTTTTCCTAGAACCGGTGTGACTTGGCCTTTTATCCTGTCTCGGATTATCGTTGAGTTTTGGGACACCCTGTATAAGCTTGCATATATACGTTTGTTTATCAACATACTTCTTTACAATCTTTTGCTGATCGAGAGCCAAAAGCCGTGCTTCATTGAAGTCGTTATTCATCATGTCCAGGACTTCCTTGAAGGCTTTCCGATGGTATATCATGATGATGCTGTTGAGAACAGCTCCAATGCTCACGAAACATATGACTCCAGTCTGTTCGGCAAGCTTCAGAGAAATCTTTTAGGAGTAATCTATTGTAAGAGTGTCTGAAGAGTAAGTAAGTACTGATGAGGTAACAGGTTAGAGATATCCCGTGTAGAGCCATTAAAGGCTTTGATTTTGAGACGGGGTGAATGACCCTATTAGCGTCTATCCTTTCGGGGTGTGTTCGAAGTATTCTCATTGCGTTGACGCAGAATTTTAGTGACTCTTCCAAGTCGAATTGCATCTTGATGATAGTTGTACAGTTTGTCAAAGAATGTATGCCGTTTTAATTTTATGGGTTGGTCATTTATATAGGAATTCATATTTAAGAGGATGCTAATGCTGATTTTATTTAATCATATTACTATGCACGTTTTTTATAATAATACTAGTGAGGCTTCGCTCGCGTAAATTGCGTCCTGTTAAGCCGGGTCCAGACGATAGTAACGTGTAAACTAACATTGTTTACACCCTAAGATTATAGTAATTGACACATAAAGATAAATCAGCAATGTACTGAAAAGTGACCATGAATTTGACGCACAGTAGCGCGATTCTGTACAGTCGGTACTGTCGAGTATCGAAAGTTTGACATTTAGAATATACTGCCAAAATATTTTCTCAGACTCTCGTCAGAGGTGCTGGTCAGATTTTCATACAAAATTTCTCGATGACAGGCCGGTTGTTGGTAGTCGATAGTAGTAGAGAATTGAGCTACTGTAGTTGAGCTTCTGAGATACGTGATACGCATACAGTACCTCGATTCTCTACCACTATCGACTACCGACAACCGGCTAGCTATCGAAATTTTGACATTTAGAATGTACTGCCAAAATGTTTCCTACGACACCCGTCAGAGGCGCTGATCAGATTTTCATACAAAATTTCTCGATGACAGTTCGGTTGTCGGTAGTCGATAGTAGTAGAGAATCGAGGCACAGGTCCAGGTTATTTGTCTAACGAAGTTATTTCATTTCAGGAACAATGAGCATAGTCTTCGTCTTAATAGTTTTTAATATGTATGTCTTAATTAATACAATTACAACATTAATTATGCAATGTAAAATTGCCCTTTAAGTATAATTATATTGATAATTTACAAGTGTTGAATTATTAATGGATAGAAAAAGAAACTTTTTGCAATTAATTTTCTTAGTTATTTTCTACATTTTAAATTGATTTTACTCGCGATATTAGTTATCTTAATTTTGTTTCTCTTCCCAATATTCCTAAATTTTTGTTTCATAATTCCACTAAATTGCCTTTTCCCATTTCAATTCCTCATAGAATTCATCAAATTGAAATCCCATATAGAACGTTAAAATTTTAATACATAATAACAAAGATAAGGATTTATTATTATGAACCATTTCAAGGCAAGTGTTGAGTAGCTATTGACATTATTTTAATAGAAAATTACTCGCATTATTCGTTTATTTTAAGAATAAGTTATTTTATCAATCACTAGCTTTTACCCTTGACCTCGTCCGCCACTTGAATTTTACCACGGGTAATTTTCCCAGGGTAAAAAGTAACCTATGTCCTTCCTCGGGTATCAAAATATCTCCATACCAAATTTCATGCAAATTGGTTCAGTAGTTTAGGCGCGATTGAGTAACAGACAGACAGAGTTACTTTCGCATTTATAATATTAGTATAGATACATAGTATAGATTAGCCGACCCGCGCAGCCGCAGCTCTGCTCATGCCGATACACCACGTCTCCACTGCTCCATTCCATTTTCAGCTAAAGATACAACTATACGTTACTTTGTGTACACTTTTAAATACATTCCTGTAATAATAATAGTAAGAGATAAAAACTATTCAAGGATAAGTACTATTTTGTTCCGCTTTCTAGGCCAGTTTCTATTTCAACTTAACTTATATTTTCTTTTATAAATTTGACAGTCACTCAGACGCAAATTGTTAATTTTATATTCACTTTCGTTATTATTTTGTCAAGAATTGTATAATGTTAAACAACTAGAAAAAAAGAAAATCTTTGTAAAAGACATGTAATATTCCAAAACAGCATTCATGAGATTAAAAATGGTGGAAGATCTCTGAAACATCTGGAATTAGATAAATATTTATTTAATAGTTGCTTTAATTAGAATTGTTATTGAATCGTGTGTGTTAAAGCATTCTGCTTGAACCACAAAAATCTGAGAAAAGTAATAATTGTATGAAATTATGGTGCAGTATGCGTATTCTATTATCCATGATACCATTGCGTCGTGGGTTCGATTCCCACACGAAACAATTATTTTAGAAAAAAATATTGTTCCCAGTCCAGTTGTACTTTGAGTCTGTTGTTTGTATGTTTGTAAAAGTCCCCACGACACACGAGAAAACCTTAAGGGGTGTCTTTTAAAAAAAATAAAAAAGAATCTGAATACAAAATACACCATTTCGAAATTAAGGATGACATTTTAACTTGTAACTATACTTAATTAAATATTTATGCGCAAGGGTTGGTTCTACATGATTAAAAAACACTTCAATACTATATTATTTATTTGTGACCAAATTCTACAATTAAACCGTGCTTAGTGCTTATTTTTTTTAAAACCTAAAAAAAAAATATTTTATTTCAGCATAGCGTTCATTAAATTAAAGATGGTATACGATTGTTGAAAAAGCTGAAACAGAAAAAACATAAAATTATTATTAACTAGCGGCCAGCTAGCTCTGCGCGGTTTAAACAGTAATTTTACAAAAAACCCTTTACAACTTTTACACATAAACCCTCCTCTGGAATCACTCTATCTATTAAAATAACTGCATCAAAATCCGTTGCCTAGTTTTAAAGATCTAAGCATACATATTAGGTCGGGGAAAAAGTCTTTTCGCATTATAGTATGTATGAACTTGTAATAAAATATTTTCTCTACACAAAAAAGGTCGATATTTAGGTACCTCACGAGCTCACTGAAAGAAACCTAATGAACCGTGTACTCATTTGTGATTCTTGAAGCCAAAGAGATTCTATTACAAGTTCATACATACTCTATTGCGAAATGACTTATTCCTCGACCTAATACATACAGACATAGGAACAGGCGCGGGAAGCGACTCTACTTTGACTTAAACTATGGGTGGAAGACTTTAAAAGACTAGATGGACCTTTCTGCCTCTCAGAGCACGTAAAGCGCGTCGGTTCAGCGGTAGATCTCTGGTCGTGTCGGTTGTCCGACCCACCGGGCTAGGATAGCGACTAAACAGAGACCCTTTTAATCATAAACACTTTAAACCTATTTTAGTTAAAACACTACTATAACATGTTTTCTCTTTCATTTAGCTAAGGAGTGAGAGATACAAAACTCTTTATAAGCCTTTCATAACTTCATATATTTTTATGAATAAGAGGGAGAGTGTATAATTGTATTGTGCACACACTTTGCAACTATGAACAAAATCCTGCACAGTTGCCCTGTTTCGCTAAGATCACTTGGCTATCACTGATTGATTACACGTGGAATAACATATTTTGTATCGTCCATAAATAGCTGTTGCAGTGGCGCGATTTTTTACAGTCGGTACCATCGAGTATTGAGAGTTTGACATTTTAAACGTATTGCCAAAATAGTTCTTACGCAGTTCGCTAGAGGCGCTGATCAGATTTTAAATCGAAATTTTTCGATAGCTAGCCGGTTGTCGGTAGTCGATAATAGTAAAAAATCGAGCGACGGGTCTTTTTATTTATTTACCACTAGCTGACCCGCGCAACTTCGCTTGCGTCACATAAGAGAGAATGAGTCATAATTTTCCCCGTTTTTGTAACATTTTTATTTGGTTCTCTGCTCCTATTGGTCGTAGCGTGATGATATATAGCCTTCCTTGATAAATGGGCTATTTTAAACTGACAGAATTTTTCTAATCGGTCGAGTAGTTCCTTAGATTAGCACGTTCAAACAAACAAACAAACAAACCAATAAACAAACAAACTCTTCAGCCTTATAATATTAGTATGGATTGAGATGAATACTTACGTCAGTCAGAGCTTCTAAACACAAAGTTCTAAAGACGGTACGTATGGCGACAGGCCTGAGTGCGTATAACAGAAGGATCTGCAGCGTGGTGCGCGTGGACCGGTCGTAGAACAACTCCCAGCCGCAGGAGTACAGCGACAGACGGACCTTCTCACCCTTTACACAATATAAACGTACATATGGACTACGATAGCTTTTACCCGCGACTTCGTCCGCCACCTGAATTTTCCCATGGGAATGCGTCATTTTCCCGGGGTAAAAAGTAGCTTATGTCCTTTCTCGGGTAATGAAATATCTCCATACCAAATTTCATGCAAATTGGTTCAGTAGTTTAGGCGTGATTCAGTAACAGACAGGCAGACTTACTTTCGCATTTATAGTATTAGTATGGAAGTATGGCTGAACTACACGAAACTAGCAACATTATCCCATGGTACCTTACGGTATCGTACCCTATGGTAAGGTTGCAATTATAAGCCCAGCGCTTTCACACACTTTTACACTCGAACCACTTGGACAACTCACGAACGGTTTTGTTTAAAAATAGTTTATTACACCGAAACGAACTTATGACCCCCCATCGTACAGTCCCTATACAGCTTTGTCGTCAGATACTTGTTTTTTTTTTAATTAGCCTGTTTCTATGTCCCACTGCTGAACAAAGGCCTCTCCCCTGAGTTTCCAGTCCCCTCGGTCGATTGTTACGTCTGGCCATCCATCCAGAAACGCAACCAGGTCATCCCGCCATAGCTTCGTGGCAATGTTAGCCCATCTTCCCGTGTGCATTCGATGAACATGTCCGGCCCAATATGCATATAAGATGCTTCGTTAAGAAAAGAAATTAAGACAATAACGGGTTTACTTATTATACGTTAATAATTATTACCTTTTCCATCAGTAGGTCACTGTAATAACACGGTGAACTACTGATAAGTATTCCTCCGATGATGAAAGTGATCAATTCCACGCTCAGTTCTCCTCGGTGTGCGGCCTGCAAGAAACGTGTTGGTGCACTCGGCTAGTAACACTATTAAATAGTACCAAAGTCTTATCACATAGTAGAGAACCTAGGAAATCACGACTAATTTATTGTATACTCAGTTCCAAAAGTAGCTGATCATATTCAATCTTTTGAAACCCCATATACTGAAGTGTGCAATTATTCCATGGAAAACAACATTTGCCATTGACTGAAATGTTAAATTCTAACCCATTCTACCTGATTTTCATCAATTATTTATTAAAGTTACGTAACACAGAGATTTTGAAAATATGAAGTGGTTCAGCTACTTTTGGAGCTAAATGTACATTTAAGAATTTAGTGTATGTCAAAAAAAAATGGCTGTGGCAAACAGGGAACTGTTCACTGCACATGTGTACAGTGAAAGACTGTCTGAGTTATACATTTTGTATGGCTCTGCCACCCGCGCACCTTGCATCCAAGGCTCTCTACAACATGGTCGGTTTATATAACAATAGATTTACAAATAAAGACGAAACAAGAAGAATTAGATATGTGTCGCTTACCTCAATAAACTCATAGAACGCAACTGGCAAAATCAGTGTGGTGCCCTTTAGTGTTAATTCGTATGCGACGGTAAATACGTCTTCAATTATTTTCACGAATCTTAAAATAAGCAAACTTAGTTAGAAGTATTATATTATTATCGACGACGACAGATTTCTAAATAAGAATAAAATTTCAACTGCTTTCCTCAATATTTATTGCTATTCCATAATAACGGATTCACGGGTGAAAATGTTAACAGTCTAACAATATGATTGTTAATTTTTTTTACCTTTTTCAAGAGCTTATTGTGGACTTACTTGTAAATATACTGCAACCGCTCAATAATAGCTTTCATCTTTTCCTTAATAATCTCAGCATCAGCTTCTTCGAACAAATGATCAATCTTCATCCTCACGATATCCAACTGACCACAGGCATGCAACATCATGATCGGTCCCAAAGGGACATATGCTGCGTACATATTCGACGTGTACGTTCCATAAAGAAGTAGAAATGTAAAAGTACCGATATACACAAAAACATTTTCCTTATTTTCTTCAATAGTGTCTGGAAATGTCAAGTCG
The DNA here is from genome assembly GCF_050436995.1 of Anticarsia gemmatalis. Taxonomy (NCBI): domain Eukaryota; kingdom Metazoa; phylum Arthropoda; class Insecta; order Lepidoptera; family Erebidae; genus Anticarsia; species Anticarsia gemmatalis. Next base: position 2,025,308 of record NC_134769.1, read on the forward strand.
TACAAAGGGACTAGACGAAACTCTCCTTTAAAGTAACTATACATTGTTATAGACACACATTTAACTACAAAATTCGCAGTTCCAAAGAAAGCTATACATAACCACTGCTTGCAAACTAAAATAGCCTGATTTACGTATTTTCTGACTATCATTTGCTCTTCTGGAGTCGAATGTTTGGTCATTTCGTAATCTTTTTTGACGTATTCAATTAATTTAGCGAGATGTTTTTGATAGTAGATTAAAACGCAGTACTGAAACATTACCACCGCGTTTGCGATGCACAAAATACCATTTTTGCAAGTCTGTGAAAAGTTATGTTCTTTCAAATTGTAATAGACAATGTTATACACAATGAATGTGAACACAAATGTGAAATAACCGTGCATTGTCAAACATTGAAGAATCCATTTTCCGTCTCTTTTTATGTAGGGGTGACATCGATTGAAATTAAGTGCTTTTGTTGGAATTTTGTAAAGTTTGTCAAAATCTAACTCCATTTTGATTTCACGTGTTGTGGTGATAAATGACGGAATGTTTTTGTGTTTTTCTGTATACATTTCTGAGTTGCTGTTTGCGGTCTTTAATTTATTATGTGAAAATTACAGACTCGGCGCTTAAGTTGCAAGCTTGTTTTAAGGGTCGACTTCTACTCTTACGACCCTTTTTTTTCATACTTATCAATTTCGACACCTACTGTTTCAAAAAGTCCGCATCAGGCGATGTAGACAAAGTTTTAATTTTCATTTGTTTCTTTTTTCTAATTTGAGATTTCTTTTTTTTGTATAGTTATACTTATTGTACACATCTATACTTATAATAAATCTGTAGAGAGGTCAATTCTGTACATTGAATATATTAAAAAAAAAACCAATGGGGGATGTTTAGTAACGGATACTGATACCGAATCTGCAATTTATAATTTTCTTTTCTGTCTGTCTGTCTGTCTGTCCTCCGTCTGTATGTGACGCTATCACGTAAAAACTACCGGATAGAATGCACTGAAATTTGGTATATGCATAGATTAAGTAGTGGAGCAGTTTCTAGGATACTTTTTATAGCATAAAATTTCAAAAAAATTTAGAAAATTGAAAAATATACGTAGAAATCGTTTGAACCTGCGTTTCCCTATAGAGACCATAGATGGCGTTACAATCCATTTCACAACATTCGCATAAAGTTAACGCGGCGCCTGCCGTATCGATACCTGTTGTTCGCACCAACCAATAGATGGCGTTATAGCTCGCAACAAAGCATATTTTTTCTAATTAATTTGTTTTGATGGCTTTTCTATACTTATAATAAATCTGTAGAGAGGTCAATTCTGTACATTGAATATATTAAAAAAAAAACCAATGGGGGATGTTTAGTAACGGATACTGATACCGAATCTGCAATTTATAATTTTCTTTTCTGTCTGTCTGTCTGTCTGTCCTCCGTCTGTATGTGACGCTATCACGTAAAAACTACCGGATAGAATGCACTGAAATTTGGTATATGCATAGATTAAGTAGTGGAGCAGTTTCTAGGATACTTTTTATAGCATAAAATTTCAAAAAAATTTAGAAAATTGAAAAATATACGTAGAAATCGTTTGAACCTGCGTTTCCCTATAGAGACCATAGATGGCGTTACAATCCATTTCACAACATTCGCATAAAGTTAACGCGGCGCCTGCCGTATCGATACCTGTTGTTCGCACCAACCAATAGATGGCGTTATAGCTCGCAACAAAGCATATTTTTTCTAATTAATTTGTTTTGATGGCTTTATTGTAAAAAAATACCTTTGAAACATGCTATACATTTATAAGATTTTTAAACATAAATGTTGTATGATATATTACACAAAAATGTTGGTTTACGTGGGTCCGGTGCGGTCGGGATATCCTAGATGGCAACCGAGTAATTTCGTTTGTTGTTCGCCGCAACTAACAGATGGCGTTGTTGTTCGAAACACATAACCAAATTAATTGGTTGCATTAAGGAAATAAATTGTATAGCTATGAAACAGACTACGTGGTAAGTTTTAAAAAATAAACAACGGATGATATATAAAAAATAATTACGGGTTACGCGGTTTCGGACGTATCATCGCAAGTAAACATTATTACGCGTGTGAAGAGCTCCGGCGCAGATAGGTCTGTCTGTACCTTTTATAATATTCTGAATCCAGACGGGTAAGCAATGGTCAGTCTATAATAAGGTATTATATTCTACACTGTAAACTGGTACGGATACAGACGAGAGCGGAAAAGAAGGTAACCACAGGAAATCAGGCCTGCCTGAACCTGTGTCACATTGTGTGCCCTTCGGGTCCCTTTCGTAAATAACCATTAGATGACAAAAGAGTTGTTAGCATTTTTATGTGTATCGAGTGCTTCGCAATTCGCGTGCTCAAACGAATAAGCAACAGTACGAAATTCACGCGAGCGGAGCCGCACGGGTCAGCTAGTACTAAATAAAAGTCCCCTTAAAAGTTTGAAGTGACCAAATTTTGATATAGACTTTTAGATTGTTCTAGAAATGAAAGCTGAAAGTTAAAATGAAAGTTTCTGTGAAGCGTGGGATTCCACATTAAATCTGTCATGTTTAGAATTAAAATATTAGCAAAAAGTCTTCCGTTTAAACGTGTTCTTGTTATTAACGAAGAAGTAATTTCCTTTGAAACTATTGTTACTCATTATAAAATGGAAGCATAATATTATGAAACAAATGTTCAAAGCAAAAAAGTGGGTGTTTTCACGAGTAGTTAAGTAGTTACTTAGTTAGGTACTTTGTAATTTCACGCAACAATTTTAGTTAGGGAGTTTATACATGAAGTGATAACTAAGTATTTCTGTCCTTTATATTATGTGTAACCGCCCTTGTTGTAGCGCGATTGTATTAAGTCAGTACCTTCGACTAACCAGAGTTTGACATTAAAAATATACCACAAAAATAATTCCTATGGCACCCGCTGGAGGGGCTGCTTAGATTTTATTCGAAATTTCTCGATGGCAAGCCGCTTGTCGACAGCTCCCATGCAAGTCAACGGTTAAAAAGAGCCCTAGGCTAGGCAGCATTACTAATGAGTTTTCGAACTCGTCCTAACAACAGTGAAGGAAAATATCGTCATGAAACATGCCTAAAAGTTTTATAACACATCTTTTAGGGCCATAGTCCCCAACTCGCTTGAACAACGTGGTGAACTCAAGGCCTAACCTCTTCCTCGTTCAGAAGACTCTTGCCTAGCAGTGGGACCGACATGAATATAAAAAAATCCTAAAAAAAAATATATAAAAAACAATACACTGCAAAAACAACAGATTTATGACAAGCTTACTCGATGATTCACTGAAAATATTCCCTGAAAAAATTTGGCTGAAATTCAGAAGATAATATTCAGACATATAGTTGTTTTTGGGTTCCGTGCTTGAAGAATAAAAAGGGGACACTTTTTTTAAAAACAACTCGCGCACTAAGAATTGCTCTTGTGTCGCGGAGATTTTTGCAAACATACAAACAACGGACAAGAAGTACAACTAGACCCGAAACAATTATTTATGGATCGCACAATTAATTCCGTTCCGTGTGGGAATGGAACCTACGACCTCCCAGCGCAATGCTACTGAAGGCAGTCGAAGCTGTATTGCTAAGACTCCGCTGTTCATCTGCCTGCTTATATAATATTTTCTCTACACAAAAAAGTTTGATATTTGGGTTCCTCACGAGCTCACTGAAAGAAACTTAATGAACCGTGTACTCATTTGTAATTCTAAACCAAAGAGATTTTATTACAAGTTCATGCATACTATAATGCGAAAAGACTTTTTCCCCGACCTAATATAAGCGGAACACTCATACAACAAACGTGATATTTTGCAGTTTTTAACATACTGAACCCTTCACGCGCATTTCCGACTCGCACTTCGCCGGTTCTTTCACAATTACATTTGACATGTATATATCTATTACTATGAACTGTTTACCGGCTGAATGAATGCTGTAGTTTTGATTTACTGAGCCTGTGGGGTGTTAGTAAGAATTTGTGGGTATTTATTAAGATTCCCTTGTGGCTATTGTATCTAGGTGAAGTAGGTGACATGTGTTAATGTTATATGTCTATCATTTGAAATTTATTTAGATGTCCATATTTTTTAATTATTCTCTAGTCGTTAGACTGAAGTTATTATGTTTTTAGTATGATACTACCAATCACTACATAGTTCATAATCTTACGAATAGATAACAGTCTGTTTTCAATGGGTTATAATATCCATAAAAAAACGAAAAGTGGATTTTAATGAAAACACGTAAATCTAAAGTCCTAACCTTAATTCTATTTTAATATTATTATGCTTTCTTTATTTTGTATGGGATCAAGTTAATTTAAGGCAATTTTAGCCCCCTCTGATATATTCAGGGACTTTTTAGCTGTTCTTGCGTTGCTCAAATGCCACGAAGCAGCCACCCGTCTCTGCTTGCAGCGGCGTCGTGTGCCGGGTCACCCCCTTCCCTCTAATATGTGCGTAGGGGGTGATGGCTGGTCCATGCGTCATACTCGTGAACGGGTGCTGCTTGGGGTGACTGGTCGTCCTGGTTATGGCGAGTTTGCCAAAATTTTCAAGAAAATACATATAAATCAATATAATTAATTCATTGTGCCATAGTATGCTCTTGAGATGCCTCTTATGATTGCAATACTATCATTGTGTAGGTAGATGCTCCCAGCATGCTTCCAATACACTTGTTATCGTGCTTACTAGCACCTTAATATTATATTGATTTAATTTAATTTATCTTATGATCAAAGTGTTTTCGGTGGTGTTGGTGGCAGCTCCTTACATAATCAATGATTTATACCAGACATAATTATATTGTTAAAACCATTTGGCGATTAGAAAGAGTGGCCAAGAGTTTCTTGCCAGCTCTTCTCATTGGCCCTACCTTCCGAACTGGCGGTAAATTCACTCTTTGTATCATTGACTATCATAAGTGTCAGCATTTGACCTATATGAATAAATGATTTGATTTTGATTTTGATTTTGATTTTGCAGCGTCCGCGGCAAAACTTGCTTAACCCACTCAGTAAGCTAAACTACGTTTTATACGCAATTGTATTTATGTTTACATGCATAATACCCATGAATATATAAATAAGTACATCATAGCTAACAAGTACTACACTACGCGTCATACAGTTGTAATCCATTTTTAGAGCAAAATCGTTAGGAATTTAAACACATCATTAAGTGCAGTTTATTGCCTGTTGGATAACGTAAAACATTCGTTTCGCAGAAATACGGTGATTAGAATATTGTTACTACATGTGGTTTTCAGACTGTAAGAAAGACATCATCATTGAGACTATAAATACATAATAAAATCAGCGGACCCGACGGACGTTGTCCTGTCTACACGTTACTAATAAATTAAAAAATAATTAAAAAAACATTGTCCAGCGGACAAAATTGTGAATCTAAACCATTCTCAGATCCCCTTGAACACACACAAAAAATTACATCAAAATCGGTCCAGTCGTTTAAAAGAAGTTCAGTGACATACACACTTACAGAAGAATTATATATATAAAGATAAGTACATTTTTCATTAGATAACTGGACACAAATTGACGGCGACTGTCTATCGGACCTCCGCAACCCAGTTACCTGAATTATAACACAATACTTTCACATAGCTCGGTATGACTGGTTGCCAGACTCTCAAGCTTCTGACTACTGGTAACGGCTGTCAAAGAACTTTGAAAATGACCACCACAATTTTACAGTGCCTTCCGAAACACGGAGGAACTCGTTGTTTAATATGGTCATCCAACCACTGATCAACCTTGGTATTAAATATAGTTAAGATGAACTTCTTTAAAATCTAAACTAAGTTTAATAATAATAAATAAATATTTTTGGGACAACTCACACACGGTCATCTGATTCCAAACTAAACGGAGATTGTACTATGATAACCAGATAACTGATAAACATACTTATATACTTCTAAATACATACTTTTATAGATAAATTAACAACCAGGCTCAGAACAAATACTCGTGTTAAGTATCACGCAATTTCCCATATTGTATGATATTTTGCTGATATTGAAATCGATAGCGTATTTGCAAAACGCAAAACAGGCGCTTATTACAGAATATGTTACATTTACAGTACTATTTGTATCTAAATAAGTTATAACGTAAATGTTTATCATAAATCCAGCTGGTTTACTTTAAAGATGATAAAAGATAAACTATATGGAATACTCATAACCTTCTAAAACGTGGTGTAAATTTTGATGTCATATTTCTATTTTGTTATTTTACTTATATAACGGTGAAGGAAAACATCGTGAGGAAACCTTGCATGCCTAAAAATTTGTTTAAAACATTTATTGAGGGCATGCAAAGTCCCCAACCCGCACTTGGCCAGCGTGGTGGACTCAAAGCCTAACCCGTCCCTCATTACGGGAGGAGAGCCTTGCCCAGCAGTGGGACATAAATGGGTTACATTTATTTATTTTATTTATTACTAGCTGACCCGTGCGGCTCCGCTCGCGTGAATTTCGTTCTGTTGCTTATTCGTTTGAGCACGCGAATTGCGAAGCGCTCGATACACCTACACATAAAAATGCTAACAACTCTTTTGTCATCTAATGGTCTAGTGGCACACAATGTGACACAGGCTCAGGTAGGCCTGATTTCCTGTGGTTACCTTCTTTTCCGCTCTCGTCTGTATCCGTACCAGTTTACAGTGTAAAATATAATACCTTATTATAGACTATAGTATATATAGTCTGGATTCAGAATATTATTACAGGTACAGACAGACCTATCTGCGCCGGAGCTCTTCACACGCGTAATAATGTATACTTGCGATGATACGTCCGAAACCGCGTAACCCGTAATTATTTTTTATATATCATCCGTTGTTTATTTTTTAAAACTTACCACATAGTCTGTTTCATAGCTATCCAATTTATTTCCTTAATGCAACCAATTAATTTGGTTATGTGTTTCGAACAACAACGCCATCTGTTAGTTGCGGCGATCAACGACAACAAACGAAATTACTTGGTTTGCCATCTAGGATATCCCGATCGCACCGGACCCACGTAAACCAACATTTTTGTGTAATATATCATACAACATTTATGTTTGAAAGTCTTAGAAATGTATAGCATGTTTCAAAGGTATTTTTTTTACAATAAAGCCATCAAAATAAATTAATTAGAAAAAACATGCTTTGTTGCGGGCTATAACGCCATCTATTGGTTGGTGCGAACAACAGGTATCGATACGGCAAGTGCCGCGTTAACTTTAAAATGCGAATGTTGTGAAATGGATTGTAACGCCATCTATGGTCTCTATAAGGAAACGCAGGTTCAAACGATTTCTACGTATTCTTTTCAATTTTCTAAAAATCTTTGAAATTTTATGCTATAAAAAGTATCCTAGAAGTTGCTCCACTACTTATTCTATGCATATACCAAATTTCAATGCATTCTATTCGGTAGTTTTTACGTGATAGCGACACATACAGACGGAGGACAGACAGACAGACAGACAGACAGAAAAGAAAATTATAAATTGCAGATTCGGTATCAGTATCCGTTACTAAACATCCCCCATTGGTTTTTTTTTAAATATATTCAATGTACAGAATTGACATCTCTACAGATTTATTATAAGTATAGATTTTACTTATCGCTGATACTAAAATTATAATCGGCTAGTTATCTAAAATAAGCTCAAATGAATGACTTTCTTAATGATAAAATTAACATTACAACTTGATTTGTATAAAGACGTTTCTATTTGGCTGTTTGGGTCTCTTGTGTCTGGTATAAGTAACCCTTCTTACCTTTGAATCAATCAATCAATCAAATCATTTATTCATTTAGGTCAAATGCCGATACTTATGATAGATAGTCAATGATACAGAGAGTGAATTTACCGCCATTTCGGAAGGTAGGGCTAATGAGAAGAGCTGGCAACAAACTCCTGGCCACTTTGAAAATAATAATAAAAGCAGCATATTTGTCTACCTCATACCTACAAATAATATAAATATTTTACATTACCCGTTTTACATGTTTTCTCAACCAAAACAAAATATTTTCCTTCAAAAGTATACATTTAACTGTAATATATTATATACTAAATACTTCGTAGTTTTGTTTACATAATATACTGTTTATATATCGTCTTGTGCGTGTTTGAGTGCGTTAACCCGGTTTTTATAAGCAGTTGAGAATTAACGTGTAAACTGTCTAAATGTATTTGATGAAATGTAAGATGTCTGTATATCTGTGCCAATGATTCGAAAGTTCTAAATTTCTGTTGAATACCTGTAAAAATACCAGACAAAAAATAAACTACCTTTACGGCTTTCATAGAAATTGTGGTGTGTGGTTTGTAAGGTGAAAAGTCGGCGTAATTCTTAATGTCTAATCAATTGCTGAAATTGCTTAATTTGTACAACATTTGGCATAATTTATTTTCCTAGGTATTTCGTAAATTTATATATTTCAGATTATATAAGGTGTATGGATGTGAATAAAGTAAGGGAAGTTTGTAAGCATTGTACCAAGTGACGTTCTGTTGTCTCTGCGTACTCCTGCGAAAAAGGCGTGATTTCAAAATAAGGTCACACCGAGACCTGAAATAATATTGCGTAGTACCAAATTTTTTTAGAGCTAAATTTTTATTTTCTTTATTTTTTAAAAACAGTCAAAAGCATTGTTCCCACAACGAAAAGATAATGTTGTGCAACATTATCGATCTTCTGATGGTAACCTTATAATCATTGCCTAAAAAAAGGGAATTTTACTTTATTTCCCATATAAGCAATCACAGTTTACATGAAAGCCGATATCCGTAAGCCCATAACACTTCTAACTCACCATAAGCCGTTGCGTTCACAATTTTCATCATGTAGTTTATTTTTAGTTTAGTTTTCCTACATACTGCTATGTATTGTAGCTAACTGGACGTGGCGCTTACACAGCGCAAATTTACGCTTTCAGTGCGCAAAAGTTGTTTTTTGTAGTGAAGTGGTTGTGTTTGAAGTGAATTTTAAATTCGGTGAGTGGAGAATTTTAGCTGTTTCCATGAAATAAGGAAGCCGCTGGCTTATTGTTGTGTTTTTAAAAACGAGCTTTATTGTCTTTGTGAAAATCTTAGTAAAATATTAAAGTTGCTGATCTTTAAAGTCTTAATTACTTATTAAATTAAGATTCAGGTTTTCAAGGAAATAGTGTTTGTCAGTAACTTTACATTAATCCTAAAAATAGGCATTTGATTGGGAATTAATAATTAAATTCTTGTTAAACAAATATAATAAATAAGCCATTTAGTTTTTATTACGTATATACAAAATAATCTAAAGCTAATGACTTCGTAAAATAAAATATAAAAATTTTTCGCTAGATTAAAAACCTATCATAAAAATTACCTTAAATATGTTGACAAAAGAAAATCAAAATATTTAACAGTTTAAAGACCTGTCAGCATAGTACAACAAGTAATTAAAAAACCGACTATTGTTGAAAGAAATGGCGGGAAACTAACAATATGGCGCCTGTCAGCAGCTGTCAAATTAGCACTGACGAGAAGCGGCTGCCATTTTAAACAATAATGAAAAAAAAAAACAGATATTTTCTTGTAGCTATATTTTTAATTGTTTGTGAAGTTGATATATTATTTCAAATGATTATTTTGTATTTTTATACGACTAATTAACGTTATATTAGTGTGAGATAAGCTAAATATTTAATTACTATCTTGGCTACATGGACTATTTGGAAAGTTATGTATTTTTCAAATGTTTAATGATTTAGAATCTGAACTTTTAGTGCAAATTTATCGTTTTTTTTAATAAAAAAAAACATTTTTGGGACCAAAATGATAGATCCTAATTTGCAATAACAAAAATAATTACCAATCGTGAAGTCTACCGTACTAAAATATATTAACGAAAACATTTGTCCTCCATCGCTTTCACATTCAAGGCTAAATAGATACAGCCTTCATCTTCCGACCTCGGCCGGTAGCCGTGACCCCTAAGCCTCGGAGCCCCGTCCTTTGCCAAGGCCGACCTCGAAGCGAGCTTAGGCCATGAAATTCAGGGCCGTGGCCTCGTTCGAAGGCCTTCCAGTAAAACCTTGGTTTAAGGTCGTCGAGGAGGCCTTTCTTTCGAGGACACAGTTCAGATCGATAGTGTACGTCACGTGAACTTGAGATGAAGGCTGTGACGTCACAGGACCTTGACCCTCAAGGCCTGGCGGAAGGTCGGCTGTAAAGGTTTTATGACGTAGGCCATATTTTATTAAAGGTTTGTTCTAGATTCAGAAGGTTGTCTTGTCTATTGATTTCTATGAACATCTAGTCTTGTTGTTGGGAGTGAACGTGTTTGAATCGACTCAGCAGTTCGATTTTTTTTTTTTGGAGAGACGTTTTTTAAGTAGTGGCCTGTAATTGGACTTATCTGAAATTGCTTTAGCAAGCTTTTATTAAACGAAAAGGTTCGGTCTAACAATATGTGACTTACATTGATTTAGGTACTATTATTTAAAAGAATGCTTCGGTAACGATTCTAGTGATCTATTACCCCATTAATCGTTTAACGAAATACCTAGGAAACAAAGTAATTAGATGTTTGAAATTTCTTTTTTCTAGTGAATTGGTCTACGCGGTTTGTTTTATTTTAGATATAGCAGAGTTCTAAATTTATTCTGGTATTATAAATTTAGATAGAAACATGAAGTAGAGTAGGTAGAGCTAGTGTTTTTGTTAAGAGTTGCTATTTTTGTGGAAAGAACTGTATTTAGGTGTGTATAGAGAAATTGAAAATTGCTGGCTTATAATTTTACTGTCGTCTTCTTTAAGCCCCAGACTTAGACTGAAAGCTAAAAGAAAATGAAAAATATGTTAAGTAGCGTATTAAAAATACAGATGAATTCAGAAACTCCTTCTTAGAAGTTTGTTAAAAAGCTTGCAAGTATAGATTCATATTTGTCGACCTGTCAAACTACATAACTTTGAAACTTGCGCGTTACATGTTTAATTTATTGAATCGGGAATTAACTGCGTCAAGCTTAATGAAAATCGATTCAGTGATTGAGGAAGTAACAGACAGACGGTATATTTAAATATTTATTAAATGAGTATAAATAGAATTGTTATCTAATTCAACTAGACCTAATAACCTATTGTTGAGATCGTAAGATTTATAGAAATTCTTTATAGAATTTATTACAAAAAAATACTTATAGTGAATTCATTTATTTGCTTTTAACGAGAAAAAGCGTTTAATTTCAACCGATAACGATCGATTTGACTGAAGAATGTACATTAATTAAACTGAAATACAACAATTGGCGGGTAACGCGCGGTTTCCCGCCAAAAAAACAAGATGGCGATCATAAAACTGTTCTATAAATGTTTTGAAATTTAGTGCTGACAACTTCATTCTTGGCTAAAAGTGTAGATCAGTATTGCGTAAGGCATGAATAAGTATATATTATCACGGTCCGTTTAACAGCTAAGAATTAAGTGACAGATAAGCTATCTGCTAGATAAACTGAAGAAAAAAGTTTGATAACATTAGACAAAGTTCCATCTAAAAGATTCAAGATGGCGGCCGGAGGATAAAACTAGCGACCCCACAAAGTTAAACTTTTCACCTATAACATAATATATGATTTTATATTTTACTTATGATAAACTAGATTTTACCCGCGACTGCGTCCGCCACCTGAATTTTCCCATGGAATTGCGTCATTTTCCCGGGGTAAAAAGTAGCCTATGTCCTTTCTCGGATATCAAAATATCTCCATACCAAATTTCATGCAAATTGGTTTAGAAGTTTAGGCGTAATTGAGTAACAGACAGACAGACAGTTACTTTCGCATTTATAATATTAGTAAAAGTATGGATTAACATAATTGTCTCCCATTCAAAGCATCTGCAAAAATCTTCTCGAAAAAACCAGATCAGTAATGCAAGCCCTATTGAGCAAGTTGTTAAAAATGTCAGTAACTGTAGTTCAAACAATGCGGGGTTACTAGTGTGGGTGAAACGTCCGGTGGAAACCGCACCCGCCACCGTCACCACGACTGTCCTCGAGCCTGACGTCATGTCTCATTAAACTGTCATGAAAATTACTCATTCATCCGCAGTCGGAGTTAAAATAAAATGCAATGATTTATTGCTCAACTAATTATTTTTTTATATTCTAGGTTTTGTTAACAGAATGCTATAGGTACTTGCAAATTGTTATTGGCCAACTCACATACGTTCATCTTAATACAAACTAAGCACAGCTTGTACTATGGAAACCAGATAACTGATAAACATACATACCTACAAAATTTTGTTTATGCTAATAATATTTTGTTGCCTACATGAAAACCTTAAACCATCAAATTAGTTGACGCAAATCTCTCCAAATTGCATTCAGCGAGTATGTTCAAATTAGGTGGAGCCTAGAAATGGTAGGGGAAATGAAAAAGAGAGCTTTCTATTAGCCATTTAGTAAGAGACGTAACTGAAAATAAAATGTATTTTTTGCTGAAAGGCCTTTTAGTCTTTCGGCTCAATGATAAACCAATATGTATAATTAACAATAATTATAATTTACAGGAAAGACTTTTTCCCCGACCTAATAAAAAAGTCTTTCCGCATTATAGTATGTATGAACTTGTAATATTTTTTTTTCTCTACACAAAAAAGCTCGATATTTGGGTACCTCACGAGCTCATTAAAAGAAACCTAATGAACTGTGTACTAATTTATGATTCTTGAAGCCAAAGAGATTTTATTACAAGTTCATACATACTATAATGCGAAAAGACTTTTTCCCCGACCTAATATGTATGTAATACACAAGCAAACTGTTTATAGGTGCATAAGGTTCACTATTGATTGCTACGTTGTATGGTTGAGTGAAACACGTCTTCCCTCTATAACGTATATTGAGACTCTGATTTTATAAAACGTTAGTTTAAAGTAATAGATAGGCGTAAACATCCCGCCCACCAAAACAAACTGTTTTATAACAATAAACATAAAATTTAACATCAATTTAGAACCAGTGGACTGTATATAATTCAAAAATTTCTTTTTAATTAATTGTGTTAAACAAATTTTAATATAATGACACATGCAATCTTTAATTTACTTAAGTGCAACATATTGTATTTACTCTTTAGGCAAGAATATAAGTTTTGACAACGGTCTCTTCAGTTCGTGATTTCCCTTACATTGCACAGTAACAACGCGAACCAAATTATCCGCTCCAGGATGGAGAAGCTTTATGCGACCTAATAACCATTTATTAGGTGGTAAATCATCCTCCTTAATTATTACAATATCGCCAAGACTTGGAGACGGAACCTTTGATTTCCATTTGTATCTCTGCTGGAGAGTGTTAAGGTATTCCGATTGCCATCGCCGCCAAAAGGTTTGCGTCATTTGTTGTATGATTTGCCATCTTGTCAGTAAACTAATCTTCGCCTCTTTGTAATCTACATCTGGAACACTAATAAGCGGTTCTCCCACTAAGAAATGTCCAGGTGTGAGCGGCGTTAATGTCTCAAACGTGTCACTAAGTTGACAAAGTGGACGCGAGTTGAGACTTGCCTCTATTTGAGCCAGTAGTGTTGTCATTTCTTCATAAGTTAGTTTTATGCCTTGGTTCATTCTGGTCAGGTGTCTTTTGGCGGATTGTACTCCAGCCTCCCATAAACCACCATAGTTTGGCATACGCGGCGGAATAAAGTGCCAAGTCGTGCCGTCATTTGCCAAAAGTTGAGCTATTTCCTTTGTTATGTTGGCTTGTCCCGCAGTAAACAGTTCTCTTAGTTCCTTAGCGGCCCCAACAAAGTTGGTGCCGTTGTCGCTCCACAAGTGAAGACACGGTCCTCTTCGAGCAATGAATCGTCTGAATGCGGCGATAAATCCTTGGGCTGTAAGGTCGGTGACAGCTTCTAAGTGTAGTGCTTTGGTGGACATGCAGACAAAGAGGCATATATAACCTTTAACGGTCTGGTGACCTCGACCCTTAGATGTCCTTATCTGTACCGGTCCCGCGTAATCAACGCCGCTGTTACGAAAAGCTCTGCAAGGATTTACTCTCTCAGCTGGTAGTTGTCCCATCATTTGATTATTCGTCTTCGCCTTGTCTATAATACAAATTTTACATGTTCGAGTACATTTTCTTACTGCGGACTTCATGCCAATGATCCAATATTTACTGCGAAGATAATTCATCATCATCAGATTGCCACCATGACAGGTTCTGATGTGTGCTTCTGCAATTAACAGCCTTGCGATGTGAACATCCTTTGGTATTATTGTAGGATATTTTGTTGTGTCAGGTAATATAGCATTTTGTAATCTGCCACCAACTTTTAGAATACCCCTTTCATCCAAAAAGGGTGCTAATGTAATAAGTGAGCTCTTAGCACTGACCCTTCCTTTATTCTTAATATCTTCTATTTCTTTAGCATAAACTAGACTCTGATAATATTTTATGCATATTACTAAAATTGTCTCCATTTCTTCTACAGTTAAATGATCTTTTGATTGCTCCTTATTTCTCGTGTGTAAAACTCTTCTGCAATAAGCCAATACTCTTTTCATTCTCGATAGGGTTGAAAATCTTTCCCACAGAGGTGCATCTTTCTGGTAAGTATGGGTGTGAACTGATAGTTTCATTTCCAGCTCTGTTGCAGGGACGTCTGTTGTTAAATTGATGATCTCTCGATTGGTTAACCATTTGGGACCTTGCCACCACATTTTTAGGTGTGCCAAATCTTTTGCCTTAACTCCTCTTGTTGCTATATCTGCTGGGTTTTCGGTTGTAGTCACGTGACTCCATCTATTACCTTCCAGGTTTCTTTGAATATCTGCGATCCTGTTTCCTACAAAAGTGCGCCATCGATTGGGACTAGACTGTAACCATGACAAGACTACCATTGAGTCTGTGTAAGCATAAATATTGTTCACAGGTATTTTCAAAACATCGGCCACGTCCTTTATTAGATCAGCTAACAATACTGCGGCGCACAACTCTAATCTGGGTATAGTTAGTTGTTTTACAGGTGCTACCTTTGTGCGACATGCTATCATGACTACATGGACTTTGTTATATTCATCAATTACTCGGAGGTAAGTCACAGCTGCATATGAAGTTGATGAGGCATCTGAGAAACCGTGAATCTGGATTTCTTTGCATCGGGCAGTGATATGAAACCAACGTGGAACTTCAATGGCTTGCAGGTAAGACAGATCTTTTCTATATTTTATCCATTCTTCTGCGATATTTACAGGTACTTCACTATCCCATCCGAGCTTACCAAGCCACAGTTTCTGTATCATAACCTTGGCTACGATGACTACCGGCGATAACCATCCAAACGGATCGAACAAGCGAGCAACGTCAGAGAGGATAGATCTTTTCGTTATTGGATATCTCAATTCAGGTAAGTTAACTGTTACTTTAAATGTGTCATCTTTTCTGTTCCATTTCACACCTAAGATTTTAATTATTTTATCTAGTTTTATTTCCAATGTATCTGTAGTATTTTCTTTAGCTTGTAGATAGTCTAATACTTCTTCTGAATTGCTTGACCATTTTTGCAT
Organism: Anticarsia gemmatalis; assembly: GCF_050436995.1. Classification (NCBI taxonomy): domain Eukaryota; kingdom Metazoa; phylum Arthropoda; class Insecta; order Lepidoptera; family Erebidae; genus Anticarsia; species Anticarsia gemmatalis. The sequence goes on from NC_134769.1 coordinate 2,040,941, forward strand.
GACAAATCCTCCCTTTTCAAGAATAGCCTTTAGATCACTACACAGTTTTTTAGCTTCTTCGACTCCTTCAAGAGAAACCATGAGATCATCCATATAAAAACAATGCTTTATTGCAGCAGAAGCTTCTGGATATTGCTGACCTTCATCATCAGAAAGTTGGTTGAGTGTTCTAACAGCTAGAAATGGAGCTGCAGCGGTACCGAACGTGACTCTTTTCAACCTGAAACTACATATGTCTTCGTTTACTTCATTACGCCAAACTATGTGTTGTAATTTTGTATGTTCTTCAGCAACCCTTATCATTCGGTACATTTTGACAATGTCTCCTATCACACAAATCTTATGCTTTCTCCAATTAATTATAAGGCTACGCAGATCAGGTTGCAATATGGGTCCTACTAACATGTTGTCATTCAGTGAACAGCCTCCTGTGCCTTTAGCAGATGCATCGAAGACGACTCGTAACCTTGTGGTGTCTTTATCATCTCTGATTACGGCATGGTGTGGTAAGTAATTAGCTTCTTCATCTATGTCCTCACATTTTTGTAGGTGTCCCATATCCAAATACTCATCAATCACCATTTTGTACTGTCTTTTAAACTCTTCATTTCTCTGAAATTTATTTTCTAATTGTTGAAATCGCCTTAATGCCATTTGTTTTGTGTCTCCAATGTTTTGCATAGTTTCTTCTAACGTTTGTTTCAATGGTAATTGCACTATATATCTACCGTCTTCATCTCTAACTGTTGTATTTTTGTATTGTGATTCACATTCTTCTTCTTCTCTAGTCAGTATCCTCCTTTTGGTGTACGAATCCGTTTCTATTTCCCAAAACCTTTTTAGTATGTTATCATCTTCTGAAATCATTCTTGTAACGTGTAGTGTGATAATCTTATGTTCGTTACTCAATGATATGTCTTCCTTTTGACCCGAGAGGATCCACCCCAAACATGTATTTTGGGCCACTATGCCATCTGGCATTCTCATCAAGCCAACATCTATTATTTTACTAAAGACATCGGCACCAAGCAAGATATCAATCCTACTCGGCGTGTTGTACATAGGGTCCGCTAATTTTATAGTTTGAAGCTGTGGCCAGTTCATCGTGATTGTTTGTGCAGGTAACCTTTTCGACAAAGTTTTCATGACATAAGCCTTCGTCCGAAATATTTCGTTGCTATCAAAGCGCGATGAAACTGCTAGTTCTACTAAGTGTTTTATAGGTATTTGAGATTCTTCTCCTATCCCAGAGACGACACCGTTGATGCATGTCTTCTTCAATCGCAACAGTTCAACTACTCTTGCTGATACCAGTGAAGCCTCCGATCCCTGGTCAATCAAAGCACGAAGCAGGTGTGTATTTCCGTTACTCGCTTTAACTGCTATTTGTGCTGTGGCTAGCAATATTTGATGACCGGGTTGTTCTCTTGAGAAGTGTGCGGTTGTGATTCGTTGTTCTAGTTGTGATTGTTTATCTTCTGACTGACTTGTTTCTTTAGTTCGATGTAAAAGGGAATGGTGTTTTCTTCTGCAAACTCGGCATGACGTCTTTTGTTTACAATTGTACACTGTATGGTTTGGAACAAGACAATTAAAACAAAGATTGCTTTTCTTCACAAGTTCGTAGCGTTCTTCTACCGGCTTACTAGCAAACTCTTTACAATGATAGATGAAATGTTTATCATTGCAATAAGCGCATAAAGGTTGTAAATGTTCACTGCTATGCGTTGATGCCCTTTTGGGCGAGTCATCCTTTAACGCAACGTGAAACGATTTATGGCCTTGTGTCTTCTCTCTTACAGAATTTGCATTCGGTGTGACAAGCTCAAGCGTTCGAAACTTTGACTCAAGAAATCTTCTTAACTCGTCCCACGTAGACAGCTCATCACTGTTTTGTTTATAGGCCTGTTCTTCCCATTCCTTTAACGACTCTGGGTCCAATTTCTGTGATATTAGAAATACTATTAAGGAATCCCAAGAGGTAGTACAAACATTCATATTGTTCAAGCTATTCAAACATTCCATTGTTGTGTCGAGTAAAGCCTTAATGTGGTTAGCCGTCTGATTTGTAATTCTTTTCTGACTAAATAGTCTTCGTAAAAGAGAATTCACTATCATCTTCTTATTCCCAAAACGTGCTTGTAATAGGTTCCACGCGTGGGCATAGTTGTTTTCTGTTATTTGTATATGCCTTAATAACGCTTCAGCCTCACCAGAAACGCTCGTCTTCAGATAGTGTAGTTTTTGCACATCGCTTATGGTAGTGTTATGTACTAGGGCAGTAAACAAATCCTTGAACGTAGGCCACTCGTCATATTTGCCTGAGAACGTCGGAATCTGTATGCGTGGTAACTTTGCAAACGGTAATTGACCACCTTGTGACGTTGTTGACATGTTTACAGCCTCAGCCATCTTCTGTTGCGACTCCAGGCTTGATATAAGGTCGACTAAATCACCCCGTAAACATAGATACATGTCCTCGTACGTGTAATATTCCTCGTGAAGAAAATATGTTAAAACACCTCTCTGTTCCCTCGGTGTGCACTTCGTCAGGTTATAGTGAGCTTGTTTGAAGGTTTCCCAGTATTCTTCGATACATTTGAGTCTTGTTTTAACATAACCTTCTGTTAAGCGCTGCTTTGGGCATTTCTTAAGGTTAGTTTGAGCCTTTTGAATCATACTGGCTACATCTTCTAACGTAGATAAATACTTGCTCTGTTCCGAGGTTGGTGACGTCATTTTCAAAACTTTTTGAGTCCAAATTCACATACAAATGCAGTCAATACGGTGTTATAATTCACTTTCAAACACTCAGTTTTTATAACTTCATAGTTTTATTAAAGCGATATTCACTAATGACTTGTAAACAAGATGATTCATATCTATTGGAATGCAGTTCTTTTGTATTCGCACGGCCGGGTTCGCGACGCAGATATCAACAATTAATCCGGTTCGTTTGGACCATGTTTATAGGTGCATAAGGTTCACTATTGATTGCTACGTTGTATGGTTGAGTGAAACACGTCTTCCCTCTATAACGTATATTGAGACTCTGATTTTATAAAACGTTAGTTTAAAGTAATAGATAGGCGTAAACACAAACAATAAAATCATCAAGTGATTAGCTCAATTACAGTCGTAAGTGATATTGTACAATTGTACATCAGTGGCCGGCGCCGCGCCAGATGTCCGCACCAATCACTGACGCATACCTACTGACAAGCGACTGAAACATGTGCAATTGATAGATTTACTTGAGATATTTGAAATGAATAGTTTTGAAAGTGATTTTATACTGTTCCTCGAAAATGGAGAAAAATACTGTTATTATTCAGCATGTCTCTACCAGTTAACACATCGGATACCTAGAATCTTTAATATAAACGGTCATACAATAATATACCTAATTAGACTTTTAGGTAACTATCATAGGTATTATTAAAAATAATGTTTTTTTTTGGCGAGGACTCAGACATTTATGGAAATGTAGAGATTCACTACGCATATTCGTATTTTGTTAGTTTGCTTGCAGTCAAAATGTGTTGCATGCCCGTAAAATTTTCATGAATCCAGCATTAAAAACTAAAAGTGAAAGGCAGTTGAAATAAAGCAAACAGTCAGCTTTGACTTCCCAGAATATTATAACAGATTGTTTTTGAAATTGTTTGTTAAAAATGTAGCACTTAAGTGGATTGATCACTTGTCTATCAAATGTGAAATGTTTTTAAATAACGCTTGACGCAAGTGCACACGTATTCAGAATTCTTATGTTATTCATCATCTTTGCGAATTTATATCTGTCTCCTATGAGTGTTACAGAAGAGGAAAATCTGTACATGTCTACATGTAGAGTATGATCCGTCCCTATATTATATCTTTAAATAGAGAAAGGTTGTTCGGTAGTTAGGTGTTATCTGTAATTAAGAAGTCTTAGTAATTGATACTGGTTTTAATATGTTTATAGATGTTATATGGTATAATAAACTACTAGTGGTTGCCTTTGGCTACTACCGTCAGAACTTTTCAGCATGCAAACTGTGTATCTCAGTTAACAACTTGTGTAAGTCAAATAAAATTGTTAGTCACTATTCAGTACATTGATACTTTGACGTTACTCGTTAATCACCATAATCTACTAAATAAAACTATTTACGGCAAAGTGATTGGGACTCACTATTTTGTCTCCTGGAGGACATTCAGATCTATAAAATTTCAGACTAGCCATTTCGGCTGTTTACCTTTGTAGGTATGCGACAGTCTTTATTTTTCATATATTCGGTACGTATTTGATTTGAAGTACGGATATAAACTACAAGCTGACCCGCGCAACTTCGCTTGCGTTACATAAGAGAAAATGGGTGAATTTTTCCCCGTTTTTGTAACATTTTTTACTGGTACTCTGCTCCTATTGGTCGTAGCGTGATGATATATTATCATCTCTATATGGCCTATAGTCTTCTTCAACAAATGGGCTATCTAACACTGAAAGAATTTTTCAAATCGGACCCGTAGTTCCTGAGATTAGCGCGTTCAAACAAACAATCAAACAAACTCTTCAGCTTTATAATATTAGTATAGATAGCTTGTCACAGATTTCTTTCAGAATTCAAATATCATTTCTCCTTTTATTCATTGCAAAACTTTATTCGATGTTTATATTAACTGCTACATATTATTTATAAGTGATTAGTTTATTTGATATTCCAAATGGAAGGAGCATCGCTGAGATATGTGATTAAATAAGAAATTTGTCACACATTTTGCAGTAATGGATTACTGCAAAATGTGTGACTTTTATGTGTTGCCAAAAAATAATTTCTATTTGAAACAGATCTATTGCGATCTATTATAAAACTGACATTAGTATGGGTATCAAATGGATTTTATTAAACTATACTATATTATACCTACATAAGTGAAATTATTAATAACTAGGTTTATTTTGTTTCTAAGGCCCGTATCAATAGAATGACAGCAACTTGGAAGCAAGGTGCTGATAACTTAAAGTATTTAAAATGAACTCAAAGCCGTGCTTCCAACTACACACGGTACATCATGCTACGGTGCTTAAAATGAAAGATACCCGAAAGGTCATTCTTACCGACTCTTTTCGTATTCTTACTTGGTCTCAATAGTTGAAGGAAATTGCCCTTTTGTTCTCTGGCTTCCTCTCGTGACAGTTAATAGACTTAACTATATTTCTCAAAATTTTTTTAAAGAGCTCTTAGACGTGCAAGTTTTATTTAAGATATTTCACTTCACTGTTACCCAAAAGCAAGCGATAAACTATTTCTAAGACACACATAGCTTCAGAAATAATTCATGTAGCTTAACCACGTGCATATGATATATCCGTTAATTACATAATCATTTGCAAACAAATAAACAAACCCACCTTTATATTACACGTAATAACCCGCGCAGCTCAATTGAATTCGTCGTAATAAATCATAACAACGCCTCCTAGATCATTTCGACGCCATCTTAACCGACAAGCGCGGTATTGTGACTGCTCTGCCGTGTTGTTATTTATGTGCACACTTTGTTTTGTGTTCTATATACCTTTATAGACTGTTACAATGTTAGGGAGTGAATGAAGAATATCTATACTAATATTATAAAGCTGAAGAGTTTGTTTGTTTGATTGTTTGTTTGTTTGTTTGTTTGTTTGTTTGAACGCGCTAATCTCAGGAACTACTGGTCCGATTGGAAAAATTCTTTCACTGTTAGATAGCCCATTTATTGAGGAAGGCTCTATATCATCACGCTACGACAATTAGGAGAGGAGTAGTAACGAAAAATGTTACAAAAACGGGGAAAATTATGACCCATTTTCTCTTACGTGATGCAAGCGAAGTTGCGCGGGTCAGCTAGTATTACTATAAGGCTATTAATTACGACTTATACTAACTCATAAATAAAAAAGAATCTTTTAGAATATGGAGTCAAATCTTAACCGCTCCCTCGTTTGGGAGGAGATCTTTGCCCAGCAGTGGGAAAAAAATAATAATATGGCTTGTTTCAACTTTAATTTATTCTTAGTTTGGACTACCTCAATAGCATTGCGATCACGAGGTCTCGGGGTTTACTCCCGCGTTAGGCAATGTAACAGTAGCTAGTAAACAGTTGAGAGTAAAGTATCTGGTACATGGCAATAGGCTCGTCTTGCACGATATCTAACATTTAAAAGTAAATATTAAACCTAACTATTAAAATACTCTTGACTTACAGTTTACGCCTTTGGGTAGAACAGACGTGGTATTAAAAATCAAGCAGACCGTTGCGTTAATTCCTATTTAATATTAGATAATGAGATTCTAAATTGTTTTACATATTTCAAAGTAATATATCATAATAATACGACACATTACAAATACTACCATCTGTTGTAACATTAAAAAACCGACATCCATTGTGTTTTTATAGAGAAACCATAAAACAAACTGTTATGACTTATAAATTATTATTTATTGACTGAAATTTTCTATTTTATGAACATTTTACTGCTGAAATATTGTTGTATCAAAGGTTTGTGGTGAATTTTGTAACAAATTCACAGTTAATATACAAGTTAGTGTGAGCTTTATCCATAATTTTTTTTTTGATAGTTGTAGTTGATAAATGTCAAATAGTTATAGTGTAGTTGATAAATGTCAAATAATATAAGTAAGTACTCGGAGACTTTCAACTCGTTTGTAAGTCAGCTTGTTTGTTATTATTTCACGACTAAACTGCTAACCCGCTTACGATGTTTAGTATTGATAAAGTTGATGGCAAAAGCTTAGATACGCTACTGTATTTACTAATCTTTATGGTGCGGAAATAATCGATAAAAAATGGTCGGATAGTTTTTATTGTACAGAGTAATTCCACACTGAAAATTATACGTGTTTCACGAGGACGGACACAAAGTACTTACAACCATACCTGAAACACTAACCGCCGGTTTCTGAGTTACGTTTAGCGGCAGTTTATCTATTCAATAGCGTTAAAACTCATACAAAAAAACACTATTGAATAGATAAACTACCGCTAAATGTACTCAGAAACCAGGGGTAAATAGTGGATTACAAACATCTACTCTTACATTACAAATCTATCCCACTCCACCCAGAGTTTTATTGATACTTACTTATTTTTTCAATTGCTTCGGGATAGACTACAACTTATGACCAACCACCACAGAATTTAAACTCCTTTATATATATAATATTAAGAAGAAACCAAGCCCAGACATAAAAATCTTATATATGAGACAAGCTACAAGCTGCATTCAACTCAGACATCAAATCTCCCAAATCACTGACTCACACATCTATTTTAAATTCACGGAAAACCTCCATTATTCACCAACAAAATAACTCCCATTCATATAAATTAGACGCTTTATGAAAAAACTAAGCCGGCGATCGTTCAACCCGGTTATAATTCCACTATTTATTTTAGTCGAATTTTGTTTGATTTAGTTATTTTTAGTCAGCGCGCGCAGCTCGGGTTACAACTGTGTTTTTGATTACTAAGTTGATGTAGTTGGAGTATAGTTATAGGATTTATTAGGCAAATACTAGGAATTGTTGCTTTTCTCGTGTTAGGAGTGTATAGCACTGTAGAAGTTGTGGTCCTGTGTTCGGTTCCCAGTCACACTCAATTTCAGGCAGTGTTACAGTAGTTATATTTTGCTAGGAAGATAGAATATTCTGAAAGGACTACCTATAAAAGCACTACGCTAATGTCTAATAGTATAAATTATAATTTATCCATGTATAGATAAATAATTTTATCCCTAAAGTAATTTAATTTATAAGGTTTTTAGCACATCTGTCAAAAAATTCAAACTTATTTCTCAAAAAAAAAATCTAGCGATATAAAAATCAGTTTTAAAGCTTTCACTAGATGACGTAAAACAATTTATACTAAACCGAACAATGCGAGCAATGTCCGGCGATTACTCATAGTGTCTAACAATAGATGACACTGGCAGGATCTGATCACCAGTTTAAATAACACCTCGTAAACTCTTCAAGGATACTACTGAAACTAATAAAATTCTGTCAAGAATGTTGGAATTTGTCATCGTTTATAAGAATCGAAAATTAATAAAGTAGGCATAGCATATTCATTTTCGATTTACACTAGAATGTTTGATTGTCACATAGTTGTAATTTTTTGATCAAATTTATCATCAAAGTGTGTGATCACCCTACCAACTGTTTTAAGTCTATTTTAGCTAATAGCGCTAAGAAAAATCTGTGGCCCAGTGTTTTTAACTCCTTAACTTTAATGCTTTTTCAAAAAAAGCATGCTGTACAAAGAAATGTTGACCCCAAAATTTTCGCGATATAAGTAAACCTTTGCGAGACGTTTCAAAGATTTTGGCAAAATATTAAACACAGTATCGTTATCTAAACAAAGTAGCAGTAAACTGGATACATCATCAATAAAGCAATTAGTTAAGCTCTCATCGACTTACACTAATATTCCTCTCAGATTAGTGTATGTCACACAGATTTAACACAGTCGAGCGTGTGTCGACTCACGTAACAAAGATTAGTGAATGTAACGCTTTCATGTCGGGAGCTGTTTGTATCGTGTGTCGGGATGATGGTATGTGAAAATGAAAATATATTTGCGCCTTTTATGATTAAAACTCTATTACAAAATCTGATGAGAAGAAAAGCTTTCTTTCTGAAGTTATTAGGTATTATTGTGTTAGGTCACGGTTACATACGTTCTGTAATATGTATAAGCGGTTTAACAATTTCTTATAGCTACTGCGATCTTTCAATATGGAGTTTCTGAGTACCGTATCAAGCAAACGCTTGTAAAGAATGTTAATTAACGATAATCACAAAATATTTTGGAGTTTTTCCATAAGCAATGCTAACTCTTAGGTTTTAGTTTTAACAGTATGTGTAAGGATTAATCAATAAAGCGCCCGGTCCGAATAAAGCATAGGATGCTCGGAAAGTTCCAGGTAGAAAGTATTAAAGCCCTTAAAAGAGAATGGAAGTATAAGTTAATGAAAATTAGCTTTATTTATGGTTTTGGTGAAATATCCTGAAAAGTTTAGTTTTTTTTCATGTTGCAACTCATAATAAAACGTGCTAGCTCTCTCTTGAATAACACCATTAGTCTCTAAATGTTGTCTTGTTCGATTTATCTCCAATTCTCATTTATTGATACTGTGTTACTGTTACTACTAATGCTACATTGTACATTGTAATGTTAGTCGTAAATTATATTCAGACGTCCACATTAATAGGCGATCATTTATGAAGCGAACTATGATTGATTAATGATATTATTGTTGACAGACATGATTAAAGATTATAATTTTATAGACTTGCTTAATTTGAAGTGAATAATCGTTTACATGCCTAAAAAATTAACGCATTTCTTAAGGGCATGCCAAGTCTCCAACCCGCATTAGGCTAGCGTGGTGGACTTAAGACCTTACAGAGATTATAACTTGTGTCTACCACGCAGTCTTCTGTCACTTGCCCAGCCAAAAGACCCTTGCCCGCCATTGGGACTAGACGAGTTAAAAAAAAATACTGGAAGTTACTGTTACTGTTACTACTAATGCTACATTGTACATTGTAATGTTAGTCGTAAATTATATACGACGTCCATATTAATAGGCGATCATTTATGAAGCGAACTATGATCGATTTATGATATTATTGTTGACAGACATGATTATAGATTATAGACTTGCTTTATTTGTAGTGAATAATCGTTTGCATGCCTAAAAATTTAACGCATTTCTTAAGGGCATGCCAAGTCTCCAACCCGCATTAGGCTAGCGTGGTGGACTCAAGACCTTCAGAGTCCTCTCTCCCTAGCTCAGCCAGAAGACCCTTGCCCAGCATTGGGACAAGACGAGTTAAAAAAAGTACTGGAAGTTTCCCAATAAGTTTAGTGATGCTTATGATAATAGCTGTAGAACAACATTTCTTAAGTTTCTAAGGATATGGATTCTCGTCCCAGATTGCATTTTAGTGGGTTCACATAGAAAACACCAGTTATTCCTATTTCATTTCTAGCTTTAAGATGTTTGACTTTATTTAATTCTGGCAATAATCAAAATTCCCTTATTATTCTCTTTTAAACCATTTTATCTGCATCATCCGCAAAACTAACACAACAATTTAGAATTTCCCTGCAATATTTACACAAGCGTTAGTCGGGACACAGTTTTATCAAATAGCGTGCTATGAAAATAAACAGTGTTGTAACATCTTGAAGTTATCGCTCGTACAGCTGCGACGGTTCGTCTCACATAAATTGTTTGGATTCTTTGAACTCTAGTTACATAGGTACATACATAGACTCATAGAGGTATACCTACTCGTAGATATATATAGGTATAGCTATATACCTTCATAACAAGATGCCTATCAAGCAGGCACAGGCCCTGTGTTTTGCCATTAACAATATTAGTTTTGTCCGAGTTACTGTCTAAAATATTTTGATATTAATTACAAAAGTCCAATCGCAAAATTCTACAAAACTTCAGGGTGGGCACATGTACATGGTGCTAAACTTATAAAAAAAGCCAAAATAAAGGGAAAATTAGGTCTATAGATCAGTTCCAATGAGCAAAGAAATAATTACTGCTAACAAATACTAATCAAAATCCTTGTGCTGCCATCTTTTGCCTGTTTTCTTAATCACTATCGATCGCTATGACTTTGATAAACGCTATCTGTTGTCGAGTAGTAGAACTAGATCGCGATCAATATACAACGCCATCTAGTAGGTGTACCTTTAACTTCTAACTCAACCAGTAACCAGATTCGAACCATCTCACGAGCGAAAAACTCCCGCAAAAAGCGACGTTAGTGGCGAACCGCGGCGTTTATTTGCGTCAATCCATCGTGAACTTGGGGATGTACGAAAATAGTTTCGGGTTTGACATACTGTGGAAACATGTAGTTTTTATTTTGAATATCGTCTCGCGAATTTTATTTCATGTATTATAAACCTGTGGTGCTTTAAATGACCGTAGAGATGGACCCAGGGTAAATATTACAGCCGGTTTTCACTGCATGATTGCTATAAGTTAAGTCAAAGGCGTTTTCCTCAATGTTTTGATTCGTCATAACCTCACATTGTGTGTTTTTGCGTTTTTTTTCTATTGATTTATTAGTCTACTGTTTTATATTTAGATGATACAAGTTTATATTGAATATTGCTTTTTATATGCGAATTTTATTGCAGTATATTTTTGTGAATGAACGATATGTCATTGATAAATGCAAGTTCGCTAGACAAAACATCCGTTCGGTAGTTTTTAGACAGTTTTATAGGTTTCCAGTATGTTTTAGCTAATTACTTATTAATTATTTTGCTATAAGTTTCCATTATCTTATCGATTCTTCTCAAGACAAGGCCACAGGTAGACTAGACAGATATTAAACAGAAAATATTATTTTTAACACGTCAAAAATAACGGCCTGATTTCCAGTTTGTCTAACTTTTAAAATTTGAACAGCTAACAGATGGGTAAATATTTATATCTGTTTTCGAAATGCTTCATTCATTGTTTATAGCGTCTTATATAAATTAGTTTATTTATCGGATGTATAAATTCATAACCGATACAAATCCTTCCCCTCAAATAATAGCAAGAGTTTCATTTATAATTTGATGTAGTCACACAAATTATGGAATATTTAAAATTACTGTTTTAAAATTTAAGTCCTTTCTTAATTTAAACCGTTGCATTCAAACCATTTGATACTATTAAAACTCCAATTATTTTTCAAGCCTTAGCACGTTGCACGAAATAAGTTTATTTTCAATAAAATACCTGAAATTCAAATCGTCTCATGACTTAAAGTCCTTTAGTCTCATATTAAAGTTAATCATTAACGTACATAGAGACTAATATCTTCAACCCTGTCTATTTCAGAGGCAGTTCCAGTAGGCTGGGTGAGCGGCGCGACCCGCAGTGGTACATCGACTCGGCGTACGCGTCTTCTCTCAAAGTATCTCTACGATTACCTACCAGACAGTTCTTAGAAGGTAAGTTGAAATAAGACATACTATAATTAGACTTTGGGTTGCTTAAACACAAATTACAAAGTTAAGCTACAAATAAAATTAAGTTTTGAAATAAGAATCGATCATTTTTATACTGAATTTAAGGTATTTAAGGTATGATCAACCAAATAAAAAATATGTCAAAACTAAACGTATGCAAATTATAGAGGAATATCTATCCTATTTTCTTTTATTTGAGAGAATTTGATGCAACACGGTACTAAAACGCCCTCTATTTAAGTATGTAGACTACAAAGAATTATATAAATTTAGGTGCCGTTCATCGTATCATAATTTTAAAAAAATCTATGAGGAAATTCTTATTATTAAAAATATACATTTTTAATAATTATAATTAATTTCATTTAAAGCGTGAATTATATTTTATTCCTTGAAATTAACACCTTACTATGTAGTCAGATTGATATCTACATCTTGCTATAATTGTTTTTTGTAATATAAAGCATATGTGTTGCATAGTGATTCATGCAAACATTTTATATTTACTTAAGTCATGCTTTGTATGCTTTGTATAAAAATAGTTTACCGGTTCGTAGTAAGCGAGATGACTAATAGCTAGTTAGATGAGTAACTAAATGAGCATTGCACCCCTTTTTATAATTTTTTGTCATCCCGCTTTCTCCCCGCTTAGCAAGCTAAAGGCGTAGAACTTATGCATTTGTATACTAATGGTAGTTTAGATTTTAGAGACAGCAAAAGACGTATCTAAAGTAACGGGTAGGTATAAACGACACGAAAAGAGATATCTATGTACCTACAATCTCCTCCAAGATTTCCTAAGTAAAGCCAGATAGGTTTTATACAATAATATTGTATTTAATTGCTATTATTTACACACAATTTTCAGACTTCTACAAACCTTGGATTCGTCTTACTGATATCCGAAGATTCATAATGGGTATGCTAGTTTGTGAAACCCTTAATCAAAAACAAATAGTTTTTGACTGTCCTTTTTCGAGTTTTCTCCTGTGTATTGTTATTATCCCTGGTTTAAATATATGTACTGCATATGTATTGCATTCTTACATACACCATACGTATAAGTCCCTTTGTCTATTAATATTTTTCGTTAAAAATACGCAAATCATTATACTCGCAGTTTAATTTTGTTGAGAACAGCGCTATCTATTGAAATTCTGTTGTACTATGTAGTATTTGGTGATTGTGACTGAGCGGATTGTGGTAGTTTCAACTACTTGCCGCTAGATGCCGCTGTTATACATTTGTGAATATGTTGTGAAATTTGTTGTTCTTGATTTTCAGTTTTGAAACATGAGATTTTGATATAGCTACAATCACTGCTCATTATTTATCATTTGTACTTAACTTATTGTGTTATTTCGAAAAAAAAGGTAAGTATTTCATTTTCTGTCCATACGCGTAACTAATAAATCTTTTTACCACTTACCTAATAATAATATATTTTTCAATAAATCTAGGTATATGCATTTATAAATTGAGGTTTTCAATTTAGAAATACCAGTTATTATTAAAATTTGATACATCTTATCAATAATAAGGAATGCTAAATCCTCATACGGTACTTTAAATGAAATCTTTATCAATTTCGACATTATATACAAAGTAAAAATAGTATTAGCTGAAATAAATTCAGTTTAAACTATCCAAGCCATTAACCACCCAAGTGTCTTCTAGGTTATCTGAAGAACTTTGTACATCCAAAGATAATTTATTCCAACAAGCGGTGACCCTTAGACCAAAAATAATTTCGTGACATTAAAAAAATAACATTAAACGTAAAATTTATGTTTCTTTCATATATTTATTAAAAGTTTGACGTAAATATAATATATTTTATGTGAACAGGTGTCTAGTTTTATGTCTACACTTATATTCATAATATAAAGTTAGTGTGCGGTGTACTGTTTGTTACAACTTTATTATTTAATTGCTGAAACTCTAAAATTTTTTTTATTACACAAGTAGTAAATTTCAAGTTTAATAATTAGTTTCAAAGCGAGGAGCTGAAATCGTAAAGATATAAATATATAATGGCTCAGAGCATTTTTGGTATTAGATAAATTGTTTACCTATGTTCTTCAAATAAGGTACAGTGAAGTTTTCTGTAAATAGTCATTACTGTAGCTCGATTCTCTGCAACTATCGACTACCGACAACCGGCCTGTCATCGAGCAATTTTGTACGAAAATCTAATCAGCGCCTCTGACGGGCGTCGTGGGAATTATTTTTGCAATACATTCTTAATGTCAAACTTTCGATACTCGATAGTTCCGTCTGTACAGAATTTCGCTACAGGAGTTTAGCCGTAAAATTTTGGCAATCCACTTAGACATTGAGTTTTTTTTTGTACAGGTATATAATGCCTACTTACTACACGAAGTAGCTTTTAATTTCTTAATGTACTATTAAAAATTTTGCTAATTGTTAGCATTATATAATCATAATAAGTAACACAGGAAGAAAGCGTTTTGTTTAAAAATGGTTAGCTTATATTGAATAAATTAATCAAGAAATTTCTTAACTAGAAAACAGTCTTCCAAAATATTACTCAAACCGGGAGCCGAATCCGGGGCCACATAAATCATATTTAGTCTAATGAGTTTAATATTTTATAAACACCTAAGGTTGACAGAAAGGCACCTTGATTCACACAGAATGACATTAAATACTTTTTATAGACTAACAAGCAAAGTCGCGAACTAAAGCTATTTTTCACTAATGTGTCACGCTGCCCATCCACTTAGCTTTAACAGTCATTAATATACGACAACCGTTTTTATGAGGATACTATTTTTCCAGTAAATAAAACATTTGATTTAATAGTTAAATTATTAATTTAATAACGAAATATGTGATACATTAAATAAGATTTATTTAACACTAGTTACATTATGTGAATGCGTCTATGTGGAAACTATTTCCGGGATAAAAGGTATTAGATGTTTTAATCCGGGTCTTGAACTGCCTATATACCGAACGTCTAATCTAAATTAAAGGTTTTCCTTGAAAAAGCAATATACACTTAAACAAACTTTCTCGTTAACAATATTAACGTTACCCATGAATTCGTTCGCATGGAAAGATTTTCTGGTATAGAAAGTCCTAGGTGTTAATCCAGGATATAAACTCCTAGTGTGCCGAATTTCAACATAATATAAACAGTAACTTTTGCGTGAAAGAGTAACAAACATCCATCGAAACAAACTTTCCAATTAACGATAAAAAAAATGCCCGAGTTTTGTTCGGCTTTAAAAGATTTTCCGGGTAAAAAGTGTTAATAAAAGTTATAAAACGTCCAATATGATAAATTTAATCAAAATTTAAACTGTAGTTTTTGCCTGAAACATCCATATATCCATCCATCAAAACAAACCTTCGCATTAAAGAAATAGGAAATCAAAATGATGTATTAATTTATGAAATAAAGGAAACAGTTATATTGTTCTAAATCTTTTACATCTACACAAAGAGTAAACATATAAAGACGTATTATTCAAACAATTCTTCATTTTTATAGCACATTTATGTTTTATTTAACTAAAAATCTCTCATTAATTTTCCTTAACCAGTTTATTATTGTTTCAGAAAATAATGCTATTATTTTGTCAGTTGTTATGTGTTGAATGAATAGTAAATAAATTATAAAACTTTAGGGCTTGTTATAAATCTTTATACGTATAGAAATTGTTTGTTGTTTTAATATACGAATGAAAACAGTTATTAATTACGATTTATGGATCTCTTAATGAGAGAGGGTTTAGTCCTCGAATCTAGTCTATGTAACGTTAGCCTGGATACTGTTGGTTACGGATTTTGCATGCCGTCAAGAAGTTTCTTTCTCTCTTCGTTATAATAATTATACATTATACTTACTAGTCACCCGAAAAATTAAAGTGTGTTAGTTTAACCTGCGATCAAAACTAACACTCTTTAATAACTAGCACTATGGTTACAATGTTTTAAAAAGCCATAATACAAAATTTGCAGTGCGTAAAGTACTTTCTAGAAAGGTAAAGGTGAAAAGTAACAATTGTAACTATTACTGTACTTTGCGGAACATACTCATGAAAACAGTTCTTAAAGGAATGAACAGTTAGTCCAGCATGGTGGACTTAAGGTCTAAATCTTTCTTCCCTTCAGAATGGCCAGCAATGTGCTAATTCCATAACATTTACCTTTTAGGTTTGTTTGTAAACCTCTACCTTCAAGAAAATAAAAAAAGTAATCGGGGTTTATAAACAACTGCCCTCATCGAGCTATCAAATAAACCTAACCAAATTCGCCACTACCGATGACCAATAATCATAAACTCCATCAAAACTGCCAACACACATTTCAGACACAAAATAATAGTTCATAAAATAAATCTATCTAACACACGTCACGGCATAAGTGACATTTGGCGTCACGGGTAATTAATATAACACTTCCTGTGCGAAATATTTTGAAAAAGTTTATTTTTGTGTCGCTATCTTTAAGATTGTGATCTTGGGTTGAATGTGTACCGTTTTTTGTTGATGCTAAATAGGTCTTAGATTCTTGATAGTGTTTAAAATCTAGACTTTTAGTGTTGGACTATTAATTTGTTGGTAAACTATGGGTATTTTTTATAAATAAAATGTATTTTTTGTTCGCTGTAGCATGATTATAATTGCTTAAATTAAGGCCAATTTCGATGTAAATCAATATAGTGGAAAGCAGACTGAAAGACATAAAATATTCAGTAAAAAAATGCGTGTATATTTGTGTATTTCCAAAGATTTTGTAAAAAGAGTTCATAAATTCTTATCTTAATACTGGTTTCATCTTCAAATAATACTACTTTTAAGGAAAACCTACGTATTTTAAAAGGTAACTACGTTGTTCTAGTTTTTTTATAACTTGTCGTATCTGGCTCCGGTAATGAAGGGAAACAGCCAAACGGTCGGATTTCCGCACCGTCCGACTTTCTGTTATAAAATTAAAATTCAAAAGTTACATATTAAATAATGGTACCTAATAGAAGAAAATATTCACTCGTAAAGAGGATCTTGGTCTGTTAATTTCTTTGTTTTTATTATTTTTTTTACGCATTAGCGAATTTTATTTACTTTTAATATTTTCCTTTATATCCCAGATAAATTTTTCGCTCTTTTCTTTTCATACTACTTTTTGTCCAGTTTCTGATTTTCAGTACATTTTTTTAAATATAATATTTCATCACGTGATCTCTACAACTATAGGGATTACTACAATAAAGGGATTATTTTATTATAAAACCATGGAACGGATATATTTACTTTAATAAATTAAGGAAATACTGTAGACGTCCGTATCCTGCATTTTAAAAATTATGATGAAAATATTTTCTTAATGTCTATCTAATACAGATAATATTCTAGTTCAAAGACCATGTGGAGTGTAATTTTCAAAATGTTGTAGTAGTTGTTTTCTAGGGGCCTTTTAATATTCCCAATTACTTATTTATCACCATTCATATAAAATAATACAAGAAAAACAAAACAAATCCATAAAAAAATCTACCATTTTCTTAAAAAAAAAAACATTTTTTAATATTTTTTTCCCCATCCACAAAGCAAACATAAGAAACATGTAACAAGACGATAATACTTATAATAAATTGTATATTTCTATATATATGCTGGACACGATGTTTGGCGCCTAGTGAGTCACTGTCGAGGCATATCTTACATTTTTATACTAACACTCTGAAACATTGCCAAGCGTTCACTGACGTTTTATTATATTAAATTTAATATTATAATTATAAGGTATGGGTGCTAGTGAGAGCGGGGAGCGGAGCGTAGAGCGGAAGCGAGTTGGTTTAAAAACTTGATCGCTGACATGCGTCATTAGGAAGGCAGTGTAGTTTCAGATAAGAGTTATTTTTCTATTATTATTGCTAGGGACTGTTGTTTGGTCTCTGTTTACCTCAATGGGAAAAAGGCGTGATAATATGTATGTATGTTTGTAATGGTGGCAGAAGATTTATAGCAGTTTTGGTATTACAAGTAACTAAGCAATTAGGGATAGATTTCTGTTTTTAGGTAAGTATTTGAACTATTTAATTTCAATAGAGCTTTCATTTTGGGATTTTGGGGAAATGTAAATCTAATTAGACCATAATCTACACATATAAAACCGTATTTCTATACAAGGAAAAAAATTTTCTTAACACTTTATTACATTGTGAAATCCGATAAAATTGTCTTACTTCCCTCGCTCGCAGTGACACCACAGCCGTTTACCCGCCCGCCTAGATTCCGTATATTCTAAGCTCTAAGACATTTTATATATTATTAATAATTTGGCATCATTCGCAACTTTGTTATATACTATTAAAATGCACTTCTATCCCGTTATTTACACTCCACGAAATGTATGTACCAAATTATGTATGCATTACTGAAAACATACATCTTGTTATTTTATGTTTTGGTATGTTAATTATGTAGTGGTTACTATGTAATATGTAATGTCGTTTGTACGTCAATTCGGGCAATTTGTTGAGAGTGAAAATAAGAAGTTTTGTAGTGGAATTTGAAGACGCTAGGATTCATCCTATTAATTCGTACAGAAATCGTCGTTGCCTGAAATTGAAATAATAGGTCCAAGAATGATTGTAACGCCAGCTGATTAATGAATTTTTCTCCAGCATTGTATTTATTAATATACCAATTATTAAATAAGAAAACTATTTATTCAAACGTTAAGTAAGCGCTCCATGCACATCCTTTACAATAGTACATATCTATATTCTTTATATAATACTTATACGCGTAATTCAAGCTATTATCAGCAATTGTCGAAACACTCTACAACACATCTACGTCACTGAACTTCTCTTGAACGACTTGACCGATTTTGAGGAAATTTTTTGTGTGTGTTCAAGGGGATCTGAGAATAGTTTAGATTCACAATTTTGTCCGCTGGACAATATTTTTTTAATTAATTTTTAATTTATTAGTAACGTGTAGACAGGACAACGTCTGTCGGGTCCGCTAGTGGTAATATAAAGAAGTAGCTTCAATGCGTTTGAAAAGTTTAGCACGATCCAGTCTGACATCATATTATGCATGTATTACATATTCAAAATCTTGGACTTTGTCCACATTCATGTGATCTTGAATACCTAGGAATCCTTCAGCCTAACATTAATCATTTACCTAAAAAATCTTTCTGATTCCAGTCACAACCACTTGGGTTAGTAATTAAAAATCATTGAAGCAAGCTAAAATGAATTTTTCATTTAAAATATCCAGTTAATATGTTTAGATATTCTGGAACTAGTGACATACAGACAGAATTATATTTTTGATGTGAGTGACTCACGGAACAACGTGCCAAGATTTCCAGTCTCATATTTTGATGCCTTTAGGTTTAAACTTAGGACTCCCATAATCTCGGTTTTATCTGAAATAAGCACTGGCTAAATTAAAGCACAAATCGGCATGATTCTTGCAAAATAACGGACCAGTCAGGCATTTGAATTGGCATTGAAGCTCAATAGACCTTGCCATTGTTCCCTGAACTTTTTTTCAAAATCATTTACTACGATTCACCTTCATTGCTCAAGTTATTCTGCTGTACATGCTCGGGGAGGTTTTTGATAAGCTTTGTGAGATATTATTTGTTTGATAGAAAGTAACTAACGTTTAATCTTTACTAGCTGACCCGCGCAACTTCGCTTGCGTCACATAAGAGAATCATAATTTTCCCCGTTTTTGTAACATTTTTCACTGGTACTCTGCCCCTATTGGTCGTAGCGTGATGATATATAGCCTATAGCCTTCCTCGGTAAATAGGCTATCTAACAATGAAAGAATTTTTCAAATCGGACCAGTAGTTCCCGAGATTAGCGCGTTCAAACAAACAAACAAACAAACAATCAAACAAACAAACAAACTCTTCAGCTTTATAATATTATATATAATATATTATATATAGTATATAATTATAGTATAGATTAACGTAGATTATTACACTTTTAGATTCTCAGATAGATTAAATCGAACAGACATACGAATAAGTTTCGGTTTTTATTTGGTTTAAATGGGAAGGCTAAAATTTCCCTTGAAGCTATTTAATATAATTTAAAACAAGCGTCTCCAAGTTTTACAAAACTTCAGTCTGTCTTTGTTATTGTCAAAGAGAAACTAAAATGCCCAATAAAAAACAAAATGTCGTTTCATTTTCCGTTTCAAATATTTTTTCTTCCAGCTGATTAACTACCATTGTTAAGTAATTTGTCTATCACAATTCTAGTTAATTACCCGTCGATTGATACAGATGGATGCTGTTCATCTCCCGTTCATCTTAGTCTCACACCCACATCATTATTTTTGCTTTATTCGTGTTTCGTGAAATGTTAATAAATTGCCTATTCATAAATCTGTAAACACGGTGATTCTTCAAAGAAAGTTATTTTCTATATGTATGTTTTATATTTGTTTTACAAGCTTAGATCGTGACTTCGCCTGCGGGACATGATTCCCCGGGTTAAGAAGTATTCAAGTGTTAATCCGGGTTACAGGTTTCCAATTGGGTGGATCCCACACCCTAGTGAGTGCTGAAGCCTTTCGAAGGGGGGAGGGGGGTGGTCTAAAAAACAAAAGATAAATATGAAAATATAAAATTTTTATAATGCATTATATAAAGGGCGATTTTTTCCTTACTAAGCGGGTGGTAGTCGATAGAAAACTATCTATGTATGTATGTACCAAATCTCATTTAAATCCATTCAGTAGTTTCGATGTGATTGACTAACAAACATTCATTCAAACATCCAAACTTTTGCATTTATAATATTAGTAATATTAGTAACATATTATAATATATGTGTGTATGTAATGTATGTATGTAATACGCGTGGGCAATACAAGATTCTTCACATTACTGCCGCTAGGTGGCGCTGTTAATGGAGACTTGTCAAATAATTTGATCAAGTGGGATGTACTAACTAATCGGAGTACTCTCTGGTATGCAGTATGTTTTCATACTTTTAATATATGTATTCAATTATAAATATATTTTTAAATAGCATGTATATATGTGTCTGATATTGAACTGTAAAGTTAAGCAAGTTAGGGTTAAAAAGACTTGCATACTTAAAAGGCATTAGGGATTGTTGTTATACAATGACGGACACAATTTACTTTAAAACCCTTCGGATAATGAAATAAGATCTCCAAACTCAGTTAAAGGATTTGATATCGATTACTCATTAACTTCTTTTAAGTAAGAATTTGTGGTAACAAATTTGCTGTCCGTTTTTTCAGTTGCTTAAGATTTTTGTCTCTGAGTACCACCTTGTAAACTCCATTTTTTAACAGACATAAAAAATTAGAAAAGAAATGTTCAAACTCATATAATGTCATATTTTAATCAAATTTATTAAATAACATTTAGTTAGTTCCCCTGTTGTTTCGGAAGCCCGTTAAATTGTGGATCCTGACTGTCATTTTCTAAGATTTTCAACAGTCGTTAACAGTAGTCAGAAGCTTGAAAGTTTGACAACCAGTCTTACCGAGGGGTATCGTACATCGGTACATTGTTGGAAGAAAGGCTAGGCTGATTGATTTATAATCTAGATTAATCGTGCATGTCAAGGCTCTCGCTAAATGGTTGGACTATAAAAAAGGCATGGAGTATGGGTGATAGAGACGGAAATACGACAGCGTCCTTTCATTCCGTCTGAAATCTATCTTGAAATAGTGCAGCTATTACTTCTCACTACTTTTAAATATAATCATGTATATATTCCTCATAGTTAAGGGACGGACGACTAATATCATAAACTGAAGGCCAGACATCCACGTTAATGTGACAGTCGGAGTCCGGCGGAGATATTATTTTATTTTTATATTAACGTTACGGCAAATTACGCGTTTTTATTGCGTACAGTGTATTTTAGTGGCAGTGACTACTGCTGGAATGTGTATCGAGTTTATTTTGTACTTATCATTGAGGAGTTGCGATGAGGATAGGTGCTGGTTTTACCGCTGATAGACTTTGCGATAGATAGTGACATCAAATTTACGAAAAATCCTTCGTGTTAGTCGAAACTTATCCTGACGTGCTAAGACCGAACGTTAATGTTATAACACGCAGTTTTCATACAAATGCTTTGTTTAGATAAATTTGTTTTAAGTTTTTAACATATTAAACTAGGCTTAAACCTTAGTAAGTAGGTTATTGATAGCGGCGGTTAGAGATTTACTTATCATTTTTTAAATGAACTGAACGTCTAGACCGTGTCTGGTTAGCAATAATTATTTAAAATATTTAACAAACATGAGCTATCTAAATATTTAATGATAAATATATTCATTTATTAATTCAGGTGAAATTATTATTTACATTAGAATAGTTACAAATTACTATTATATACACAAAATCTAATTATTTGTACATAAAAAGCCTTGTAAAATATTTTTTTAGGCAATCTTACATTTAAAAAATAATTTTGTTGTACACTTTACACTAGTGTCGTGGACCGACTCTTAGCTCAAGCTTTCAAGACTAGCTGGAGGGGCTAACAGGACTACCAATCCTGTCAGCCCCTCCATCGTATATTAATGACTACAATAGTAAACATAAATTGCATAATATTATCTTAAAACGTAGACCTTGGTTCATCAACGAAGAACACGTTAGTAGGTCATAAATCGGATGGGTAACCATAACAGAACACTCAGTGACTCTTTGAAGAATAACAAATGTGACATTTTATGGTCACTTTGTAGTGCGTGTAAAATGGAGTAAGAATGTTAAGAGCTCTTTGTGAAGCTTAATGATTGTTGTGTGTGCTATTGTTTCTGTGTTTTCGGTATAAGATTTTAGTAAGAGGAATATTCCTATGTGTTCATTAAGTTTTGGCTTACATTTTTAGTATTTGGGTCTGATTTTTGATGTTGGTTAATATTGAAGTAACTATGTACCCACCAATAAAGATGAAAAATAGGGTTAGGTGCTATGCCATCCCATAACGCTAATATTTTTTTTAAGTTTTTTAATTTGTCTTAAGGAAATGAAATGTATTTCTGGCCCATTGAAACACAGTGTTCAAGACTTAGATACTGTGTATCAACACAATGTGCAACAGAGTGCGTCAAACTTAAAAATAGGAATTTGTCTACGAGCATTTTAAATAATAAAGCCCTAAGCCCATAAAACCCTATATAAATCAGCAAATATACGAAAGGAATGAAAGAAAATAACAGGTTCTCTGGTATGGACAAAAGGAAAACCTCCAAAACTATTTCAAACACTCGAAATTATTAACCCGTTTTCGTGACGAGTTTGCACTAAAAATCACTTCATCTAATAGAAACAGTTTTTTTGTATACCCTAGAATGGACTTGTTAATTTTACATAAACAGTTCTCGCAAGTTACGTGTTATATTGTTTGAAAGAGCTAACTATCTGTATTTCCAAATCCAACTAAACGTTTTAAAGTCTTCAAAATCAGCTGATCACCTTGACCAGTAGTGCTCGAATATTATTCACTACACATTTTCTACCTGGCTTAGTTACGAGCCGCTGACATATTTACACCTGCATCGATGATACGATACCGTTTTACATCAACACTACGTATTTTATAGTAATTAGTGCAATTTGACAGCCGAGCGGATCGATTTCTGAGGTTAAGCTACGCTTGCCGAGGTTGTTTTGTAGATGGGTGACCATCTTTTACATTCCGAGTTCCTCCGTGTTTTGGAAGGCACTTTATTGTGAGTCCCGGCTGTCATTTTTAAAGATCTTCGGCGGCCGTTAACGGTAGTTTGAACATTGAAAGACTGACAACCAGTCTTACCGAAGGGTATCGTGTTATAACCCAAGTAATTGGGTTTTGGAGGTCCGATAGGTAGACGTTCTATGTAAAATAATGGTATTCAGCTGCAACCGTTAAGAGTGTAAGCCAACTCCAACATAGTTTGGAAGAAGCCTTTCTTCCAAACTATGTTGGAGTTGGCTTAGGCTTAGGCAGATAATTATAGTGTAATTTGATAGAGTTTTCTCTTTCATTAATTGTAGGCCAGTGCGGTGGACTCAAGGTCTAACCCCTCAGTCTTTCCGGGAGGGGATTCTTGACTAGCAGTGGGATATTAATGAGTTAAATTTACCTAAGTAAATTGCCTAGCTAGCTAGCCTAGAATAGTATCACAAATTTTTATATTCAACGGTTTTGTGTTTGCGACGACTGCCTGCAATTGTAAAATACTCTATCTTATTCATATATAAAACCAATGAAAAATGTTATAAACATTATAAATAGTAAAAGTTCGTCTCATTATATACCTTACCAAAGTGTTCAATTAAACACTTTGTTGCATTACAAATGATCTGTAATATTTCTACAACAGACTCTCATCAGCTCAATTCAATCATATTTAATGAATCGACCGCAGTTTGGAACATGTCAAGGAGTTTTCTCCTTCTGGACTTGTCCCAAATACGAAACGTTTCGTAAACACCAATTAATAATTGGAATATATTTCGGTAGAAATGCATTAATGCGATGCATTACTGGAGAGCTTGTGAATGTATTTTTTCAGCTGTATTGCAGTTTAAAGGTCGTTTACCCTTGCAAATGTGGCTTAGATTTCAATAAGGAGTGGTTTATTGACTACCTTTGTAGTTTGGGCAGTAGTGTGATCATGAAGTTTCGGTTTGATTTTCGTGTGAGGTGAAGTGCTATTGGTATTTTCTTATTTACGTTAGGATTTTTCCTAATAGTAACCCGGAGCTCGTTGATGTGGCAAAAGACCCGCTCCCTATTATATGGGACTAACTTTGAGTCTTGTACGTTTGACATAATTGGAAAATGTAATCGTAAGTGGAAAGTGTAAATTATCACGTAAGTAATTTTTACTAACTTTTCAAGAGAGATATATTTCAATGTCGTCTTTCGATTCTCTAGCCAATGGCATCAAAATGTCAAAACTGACAAAAAATTACTTAGTTTACTTATTCATTCTTTCGTTTATACTTTTTATAGAAAATTATAAGCGATGGCTATAAAGTCGTAAGCATTGTTGAACAGTCTTATATCTGCAAGAAGCACTCACAGCATTTTCACATACATTTCCAGCAAAAAATAACTGCAGGGTCCTCGACCCACTGTCCTTGTGTCATTGTTATATTTACGAGTTAAAACTGAACGGGCAACATATGGACCATCTCTTTGGAAATATTGGCGCCCGCTGTAAAAATATATGAAAGAGCTTCTTAAGGAATAAGCCATTATGTTCGCATTTGTTTTTATATTAATGTTGTTGAAACGTATGCATTCCAGTACATTAAAAAATATTACAGTCATTATTATAATGTATTTTTTGTTCGTTTTACAAGACGGAAATAAAGATTTTGAGTGAAAGTTTTTGTTGCTCGGAAATTAGGACTTAACTGAAAAAGACTCAACATGCAAGATTTTTGTGGATTTTGTTATATACATATTATGTATTTTGCAAAGAATTCGTGTTTTTTGGAACTTATA
Source organism: Anticarsia gemmatalis (assembly GCF_050436995.1). NCBI lineage: Eukaryota > Metazoa > Arthropoda > Insecta > Lepidoptera > Erebidae > Anticarsia > Anticarsia gemmatalis. The sequence continues at coordinate 2,066,493 of NC_134769.1, forward strand.
TTAACTTGATTATTTTGTGAATATACTTTTTATCGATAGTTTCAGTAATTTATTTATTTTTCCGCTTAGTGTTTTCTGCTCTTGGTCTTTTAATCGAAACGAATTGTCTTGTTTTTACATTGGTAACTTATTTAAAGGTGTTTTTTTATTAATGGCAAATTGAGATAAATATAGTTAAAATGCCAATTGATTGACTCAACAATTTCACTCTCACATCGAGGTTGAATGCGAAATTCCTTCACCACCCAGTAACATGCAATAAAAAATTATGATAACAAAATGGCGAAGCTTAGATTACGGTAATAATAAACTGTTCAAAATAATAAAGATTTGGCAAGCATCCTCTTATTAATGTATAAAGTTCAAAAATAAAGTGTCACATTGATGTTTTATTTAATGAAATAATTGACTTTTGGCGTAGAGATAAGGTGAAAATAAATTAAGGTAGTGGAATGTGTTGGTGAAATTGTTTTTAATATGAATCACTGGTTAATACGTGGGTTCGGATTTAGTGGGATTATAAAACGTGGTTTTATAACGTAGGTGAGTTTTAACAAGCAATAATAAAAAGATTTTTATGTTTTCAAACGAATAAATTAGGTACTACGAATTAATTAATGAAGTTAACTTATAAATTTGTATTTATTGCTTCTTTTCAAGGTATTTGTGAACAAATAAGTTAATTAATAAATATTTTTTTGTATAAAATATTTTGTGTTTTTTTTTATTCATGGTTTAAACTTCGGACTCTTTCGAAAAGTTACTGAACTCAAACAAAATTTTACATCAATTTAGTGACTGTACTTTTCTACATTTTCTAGCAAAATGAGGTTGTAAAATGTGCCTTGTGTTAATTAAGGCCTGCCTATATTCTTGTTACACATTTTTTATATTTTATAGTACCTTATTTTTAATAAAAAAAATATAGCCAGATAAAACAAAAACAATTAAAGAAAATTAATCACAACGATCATACAATTTAAAAACTAATTGATTCCTGTCAATTTTAAATATTGTTTATGGCAAATATTTACAAAAATATATTTTCCAAACAAACCTTAAAAAAATAACCTCATTTAAGCGAACTTCTTAACCCTTTCATCAAAGGTCAAAGACTTTATGTTTTTCTTTAAAAATATGATTCATTTCATTCACCTCTGTAAGCGATAAAATGTTTTGATAACAAATAAATATTGAAGCGATTTCATCCATCGATATGAAATATGATCAACATATTTGTTTGAAATGTAAATACAACAAAGTCTTGCCAACGAGCTTTGTCTTGTAAGATAAGCTTCGTGCCCCGACTTTGTTCGTGTAGAAAGGTTTCTCGGGTCAAAGTCTCTTAAGCTAATGCAGATGAAATTGCATTAAATTCCTTTTATACATTTCCATGATAGAGTAATAAAATCATCCATACAAACGTTGACAGTTATAATATTGAACTGCATAAGTGTCTTTGAGTCTGACTTTTAGACTAGTTAAAGAAACTTGAATCCGCACCTTTATTTGCGTAGTACGATTACTAGTGATCTTCAATTTTAAATGCTTAAAGCTCTCAATTTCTATTGATATAAAATTTATAATATGTTGATTGTATTTTTGTAATTTATAATTAGACATTTTCTAATTATCACAAGACTAAAGTTAGGTAACTTGATCAAACATCTTTAAACTTAGTCCTTTTTTCGTTAAAACCTGACGCTTAAATACCTAAGAAGAGTACCTCCAAAAGACGATTAAACGATCCCTAAAATATCTGGAAATTATTTATTTGACTAGTAGTAAGTAAGTAGTCTTTTAATAAATAGTTTAAAACCATATGGTATACTAACCACCAGTAGAACCACAAAATTCCATACTATTATTTTAACAATTAACCTAACACATTAAAATTGAAGAGCTAAAGAATTCACATTTGAGTGTTACAATTAAAAATAAAATTTACGCTAACAGGAAGTTCTATGGTTGAAGCAAAACATAAAATCTGTATTAAAATAGCACTAAAACTAGAACCCACATAGAAATGTCTTTAGTTTGTTGAAATTCTCAGATCTCGGGTTAAATTTACTTGGGATGTAAATTCACTATGAATTACAAGAGTTAAAATGTAGCGCTAGATGTTCTTTTCGAGTAAGAATCGCACATGTTTTGTTATATCAATGTATCTTCATGCTTTTACATACTTTCACGGGTCAACCACTGAATCAATATTGATGAAATTTTGCATGGAGCTATTTGAAAATCCCGGTTGAATCATAGATTTGTTTTTCAAAAAACAACTCTCATACGTCTCACTTAGGGTTATGAAACTATGCATGTGTTTAGAGCCGCGTGGTTTACTTATAATAACGAAGCCTTTTAGCGAAAATAAGTGTTTTTTTCTAGTTCTTTATCAATTATACAAACAATGGACATAAAGTTTACCTAGACAAAATAACGCTTAAATATGAGATCTGCTTGATACATAATATTTACCTTCTAAAATTCTCAGGAAACCCTGATACAATTCTAACTCAAAGTTGCGTAATATGCAAATTGAATAAAAGCTCATAAAACGAATGGCATGGTACGGGTAAATACGCAGCAGAACATTATGTTAGAAGTATGAGAAAATCCAATATAAACAAAATCCCAACCACTTCTCCAGACATTACGAACTCATAAAACTCAAGGAAGACCCCCAAAATCCATGAGCCATACTTATTTTTATATAATAATATAAAATATTCTTAGAAATAGGTATCATAAATTACTATAATATACATTGTACGCATTCCACCTCAAAATACTGGACTAAAAGACAATCACCTAACACCTCTAAAATAATAAAATGGACGCCACGAAATATACGTCATCTTCTGGAATTTTAAATACATCAGCACATATCTAAATGTCCAGACGGGTTGCAAAATGTCCACTAAAATTAGGCTTTTAAATACAAAAAGTAAAAGGACAAAGCTCCCGAGATAACGTCACAACACGATGATTATTATTCGATTTATCGTCACAAAAATATCTTGGATATTGTACATAATTAGTAAGTTTAATATAAATCCGTAATTTTCTACTGTGAAAGCGTCCACGGCCTAGTCTTTCGACGCGCGTTCCCCAGAGCGGACATTCTGGAGAACATAATTTTTAAAGTGTAAAGTGAAGTGAATTCAGTGCTGGTAATTCATAACGGTCGGTGTTAGAATGACGCCAGTACGATATTTTAAAGTTCTATTACACTACACAACACAGTTCTTAATAATTATCATTATTTCTCGCAATAATTATTTATTTTTCCAATTTGTGAGCGCAGTGTTGGTGCGAGCTTGCTACGAAAGTGCTACGCGTCTCGGTGCTACGATGAATGGATGATAATGAATAGAGCTGACGAATTAATTATTTTTGATTTATGTATATGAATTAACGTATATTGTAGACGAAAATTTTGTTAAAAATGCCTATATTTTTTGTGTTACGTCATCACAAAAGTGAAATATTTGAGATTCTACGTCATTCCAGTTCGAAAAAAATCCCTAAAATAAAATGTAACACGTTACAAAATTTCAAATATTTTTAGTAATTAGTGAAATATTAATTCCAATTAATAATATGATAATGTAAAAATAATACGTCACGAATTCGCTCCAATCCAATACAAAAAAATCAAATGTAATACACGAAAAGCAGCTAAACTATAACACAGAAAACAGCTAAAAAGCGAAATTCCTAGAAAAAAAAAGCGGCGCACTAGACGCATTCTCTACTGAACGAGAGTGTTGCGTTAGTAAAAAACTCAGAGCACTACACATTATACCCGTTCCACATTTATTTCCAGCAGTAGTGGTCATTTTATAGTACATAATTTAGAATTTATTATGTTTTTTCATATTAGATAGTTGAGCCAAATTTTCTGTGGATATATTTTTAGTTCGCGTTAGGTAACCCTAGTAGCTTCGTGATTCAATTTGTCTCAGAATTCGGATCTTCGCGCTTCGTCCTTTGAGAGCAAGGCTGCAATTATGCTCTGCAGTTTCGGTACGTTCATAATAATCCATTGTTATCTGCAAGTATAAAAATTAATTAAAATTAATTTTATTTAAAAAAGGTTTCGTTTAAACTTGAACTTGAATTTTTTTAACTTTTTCAAAAACTTTCTCTTCCGGCCTTTCTATTTTATCACTCCAAAAGTCTTGGCTTTGATTAATTTTATGATCATTATCAAACAATTCCTCTCATTCTCTATCAAGTATACATTCTTAAAAGACTGCAATAACTTTAATTACTTCTTCTATCTCAAGAATTCTTAATTAATCATCATCTTCATTAAATTCTACAACTATTTCAACGACACAAGCCTAAATTTATATCTGTCTGCCAAGTTATAACCACTGCCGGAATGTACAGTTCCAGAATATTATAACCTTGTCAAAACCTTCAAGGTAATACGAACAGACAGTTTCAATGTAAGGCTATACTCAATTATGAGAGATTGTAAGTCAATGTGAGTTTTCTGGATATATTATCTTGAGATAACCTAGAAGCGGCTGGCTGCCAATTTATATGGTGCCTATCGTGATTAAAATCAAGATGGTTCGTAATATTAATCTTATCTATCGCATCGGGTTTCCTGTCCACAGTTCGATGAGAGATCTTTTAATTATTATTCCTTTATTTCTTCTTAATTTTTGTTTTTTTATGATTTTCGACACAACATCTTATACCAGTCTTATGGAACAAATTATCGGTTTTTGCGACTGCTCTTCGGTTCTTTTGCAGTTTGCTCAAATATCTGTCCTTTAAAATTCTGTCTGAATTCATATCATCAGGAATTTACTCAACTGCTCTGGTTTTTGCATTAATCCTTTTAGAATAGATTAGAAATATCTAAACAGTTAATGGTTTCTTGGTCATTAATCGAATCATCAGACTTCATTTTGTAATTTTTATCATCAGGTACAGTACAATCGTCTTCTGCAACTTCTCTAAGTTCTACTGTAACTTTATTCTCAATCAGCTATTCGCATTAATGTCATTCTATTTTCGCTTTTCATAATGTATCTGATATAATTAGTTTAGAAATGTACCTTAGGCATTTAATGTCGTACTGAATTGACCTCGGATTCAGCAATTAGAGATACTAGCGCAGCTGTAAATAGTATTTGGAAGGCCATATCTAAAGCACCTTCCGGTAAAACAGGTGATTTAGTAACTAGTTTCAAAGTCAAATGTTATGTGTTATGTAAAAATACTTACAGCACAAAACTTGAGGAGATATATGATTGAAAATACTTAAGTTATGAAATTACAACGTTTAAATTAAAGACAAGAAAGTTAATTTACTGATTTGAAATCGGAGATTGATATTAGTTTATTTCTAATCTTATCTTCTGTTAAACATTCTATATCTCGGAGTCTGCAATTTGTAGATAGTAGCAGTGCTTAAGTTTAAAGAAGCTTTTAATCGCGCTGGTCAAGATACTGTAATTTAAGTTCGTTTGTTTCATCTTGCTTAAAAACCAGTCAGTTGATTTCATCGTCGTCAATTAGTACTCCTTCGACTGCTGACTAGAGCTGTATTTAATCTTTGTCTTAATCAAGTTTTTATTAGTTCCTGATATTCCTTGTTGTCTTTATTACCATAAGTTCATTATTATTCAAAGAATCATCGGAATTCCGACCTACCAGACACCCAAAGGTCTACGTCCAGAAAATTACGACTATCCACATATTCTAGTTTACGTCAAGCACTACATTAGTCGTCACCTCCCTGCGGCCAGATTTATTCAGTGACGTCACACGTTGTTCCACCTTATTTATTATAATATATAACGTATCGAGCGGATGTGTAATTTTGAAACGACATTCTTGGCTTGCTGCTGACACATACTCGCGATCTATGCCCCTGATTATTTCTAACCGACGCTGGTAATATATCGCCATTGCAACATTATGTTGAGCTTTTTATATAAATTATTTTTGTATATTTTATTATATGATGTTACACGTGGATTGAGTTAAAGTTTTCAGTAATATTTTTAGTTATCAAATCTTGCAGATGCTATGTCAAAATCAAGTAATTTTACATGTTATCGATTAATATTTCGAGTTATATGTAGAAAGTGCGGGACTGTTTTGTGTGCATCTTACTTCCTTCTCTCCCTCCATTATTTTGCTTATTAGCGTCTTCGTGAAGTTACCGATCGTTCGTAATTCAACAGAAATTAAATATAACAGTATTACGAATACTAACAATAGATTGGTGGAGTTTGTTTCTTCTCTACCTTAGCAAGCTTAAAAGTCAGCGCAAAATCAATGAACTTAAATCTTCATAAGAAAAAAAAAGAAAATTGTAAAATATAAATTATTAGCAATACTTTTATCGTGATTAATCATAAAATATACATCAATTATTATACCATATCGATCTTCCGTTTGATTGATAATCTTAGAAAATCTAGTTTAAATGCAAAACGTGTCTGAAAAGTAGAGTGTTATAGACATGGTTTCAAGTGTATGTATGTATGTTAGAAATTTGCTCCAGTTTCCAGAATTAAAATCGCCCTGGGCGAGTGCGCTTGCGCAAAATATTATACGGCAGATGTAATATTTGTATACAGGATGATTTTATTTTACTGTTTAATTTGTAGAGAAAAATAGAAATGACTAGTTTTTAGGCTTTACTTAAAGTGCTCTATTTGTAGATGTAATATTTGTATACAGGATGGTTTTATTTTGCTGTTCAATTTGTTAAGAAGAATAGGAAAATGTTCTATATTTTTTGGGCTTCACTTTATTCCTTTTACTTTTCACGTTTAGTCTACATCGCTAAATATCTACAGCTGCTCGTATGATCAATTATTGTAGCAACCACATTGAATATCGTTTGGCTATTGAAAAGAGTGGCCGTGACTTTCTCGTTAGTTCTTCTCGTAAGGCTATCCCTTTTTTCAGAGCTAGTGGTAATCTAGTCAGCGTTGTAAAATACTAAAAGTTGAAGTAGTGTTGTATAACTCTTTGCTATTGCCTTTCTGCAGAATTTTGAAGTCTATTAGTCACAAAACCGTTACTTGTTTGCCCTCCTACTATTTTTACGAGTAGGTATTCGATTTTTTGCCTTCTTAAGTACTTTTTACGGGCGTTTGAAATGAAAAGTACTGGTAGTAAAATTACTGTATTTCATTCGAATAGGTTGTGAAATCGAAATTAACATGGCAGTAATATTTTAATTTTGAAGCAATCGTCAGTATTAATTTGTTTGATTGTCAACAATTTGTATGCTCGGTTGACGTTTTTGATCTGTGAAACGTAATTCTCTATGGTATAGACCGTTAAATAGCTGTCACGAATGCAAGTGAGGTTTCGACAACTTTTGTAAGAGTCGCTATTGATGTTCTTATGTAATCGAAATGTAGATCATGGTGTTAAGGAAATAGTTTGTATTGTTGTATACCGAAGTATAGAAACATAATATTTGATTAGATAATAGCTGCCATAAGCCATTGAACAAATATTTAAACAGAAATGTTGAAAAAAATATTTTACGAAAGTAATAAAAAACATTTTTTTTGTAAAAAAAACAAATATATAAATTCGTATTTCAAAAATTATATAAATCTCATATTGAGTTATAAATTTCAATAACATTTGAATTTTAAAGCCATTAATACGTGAAATTTTCAAGCCGTTTTTAAATCAAATTTTAAAGCCGTAAGCCGTTAAAGTAAATAATTTTAGCAGAAAAAAATTAAGGTTTTTCGAAAGTTGTTTAGTTTTAATGTGTTTAACATCCTGTGTACGAAATAAGCGTGTGAAAAGTTATTTTCCAGTAGTTAGTGGGACTAGAAGACAAGACTAATGTGCTTACCACCATACTTCACCATTATCATCAGTGTTATTTCTCTGGCCTAGATCACGAATACCACTCGCTATTCAGCTAGTTTACTAAACCTTTGGGTTTTATAATCTCAAATGTTGAATTGTATCGAAATTTCGACGTAAAGGGAAAATCTTGCTGCTTTTTTTGTGTTGAAGTGGAATAAACCGAAAATTTGTTGTATTTCTTGTGTCGAAGTATATTTTCTTGTACAGGGGGAATTCAAATAACATAACTGATCTATATAAAAACCGACCAACACAACAATGACTTTTCGAAGTTATGTGTGTATTAGAAATGATTATTACTGGCTCTTACGGGAAAGAAAAATATAAAAAGTACTTTAACACATTTCTTAAAGGCATTCAAAGTCCCCTAACCGCACTTGACCTGAAGAACTCCAGGCCTTAACTCTTCCTTATTCGGGACGAGACTCTTACCTAGCAGTAGGGACGTTAAGGGATCAATAAAACATTGAAAAACGTTTGTCCTGAAGATCTGTGAAAGCTTTCTCTATTTCTCTGCGTCTAAATGCGTTCCGGTATATTAAAAATCGCTTATACATGATAATTCCTGTTACTGCTCACATTCTTCCAGAAGCTTCTACTCAAATTCAATCCACGTGTACTAGAAGCAAAGGTCGCCACAAATAAATGTCATATTGAAACCCCACAGTGACCTCGAGACTCGAATGTTTTTAAAACATAATTATAAATAACCGGCTAATATTATTTATGACAACTGTTGCGAATGTTATTTTTTACGCCTACATGGGAAAGGCTCTTGTCATGTTACTGAGAGCAGTTTTGAAAACTATTTTACTAGATTATACTCTGGATTTATTCAACATTAAGTAGCCTATATTCTTCGGAGGTATATGATTTGTCATCCAACCAAATTATATACCTAAATAGATTAGCATTTTTGACAAAAAAAGGAGCATTCGAATTCACTTTTACATTTATATTGTTGAATTTAAATTTACAGAAATAATTAGTTAGTTTATTACTTTTGTGTCAATAATTAGGAACTAATCTGTATAATTTTAGTAGTAACGTTGATCTTATGTGGTTTTCATTAGAATGCACAATGCCAACTATATTTTGTAGATTTTTTTTTTTTACAACAATGATTTTAACTTTAAACTTGATTGCAGTATTGCAGATAAAGAACTATTCGTATGCATTTTTCACCATAGATCATTCAGCAGTTTTTGCGTTTGATAGCAAATATACATACATACAAACTTACATTTATTAGTAGAGTACGTCAAGTGTTTCTGAACACAAGCAGACTGTTCGTGACATGTTTAATATCTGACGTTAATATATATGAAAGTGACGCGTAATTATAAACGTGTCGTGTAGACTTAATGATCATATTATTTTAATGGGCTAAGAGATAATTTATTAAGTTTCTGATGAATAATTCGAATTGTGGGTGTTCAAAGGTTAGTTACTTTGTAGTTTAGGGATTAACCTTTCGGTTCGGAGGTTAATTTGGTTGGGATTTAAAAATGGTTGTTATAAACATATAAAAAATCTTAAAAGCATGATTTTATGACGTTTTCGTGTGATATGTAAAAGGTCTTTTTTATGTTAAATTCACTGTGGTCGAGTGTGGGGTCAATCTGTTCGATATTAAGAAAGAGTGTATTTTTTCCTTTTAAAGAAAAGTACGGAAATACGTAATCAAACTACATTAGATCGAACTATTTATTTATAATTTTAAATGCAGTTGGGGGTTAGCAAGTTAGGCTCGTCTTTAAAACACTACAAAACTTCAACGAATGTGTTTATTAAGGTTGTACAACATGCAAACGAAAGCACATTATATACTTAGTGTTTATAAAACTTCATCTCTCATAAAAATCTTAAAATAAATGATTGTTTTAGATCCAAAATAGCCTAGTCATTATAATATCGGTTCATTGGCAGCTTGATCAAACGCTCACGAACATTAATTTTGCCGCAGAATTATGAAATAGCTATCAATATTGTGTAGGTCAGTATACGGAGTATTTATAGAAATATTTATCAAAAATATACGTAGCACAAAACATCTTTTAGATGAATTTATCCTAGTGTTAGTTAATAAGGACAACGGGACTGCAAAGCTTTTGGAAGGCTAGAAGGACTAGATTGTATTTGGGTGGCTACAAATTGTAACCCTAGATTTAATTAGCAGAGCCGTGATTTCCTTCCACAGACTATTGAAGTAACTATCGTAAAATTTTCTACAAAATACTCGTTACAATCATTAACATATTCTGCGTCAACAAGTTTTTCAAGTAGTTTTAAAACTCAAATGCTCACTCCCTGACTGTGGAAATTGTCCTGAGTCTATACTTTAGAGTAAAATGATATCATTGGGCTTAAACATCATTTTTCATTTCATTTCATTTGTTTTTAAAAGAGCACTGTATTCACCGCCTAGAAGTCATTCATTTACAAGTATAGTATGGTTAGTGGTCGCAGTAGTGTCAAGCTGCCCAAAGACTTATGACATGGCTCCACAATTTTATCTTTATTATTGACAATAGCCGGGACTGACTTTTTACATCTAAGCGGCCATGTCGGTTGCTTAACCCACTGATCGTTTACCGATCGCTGAGCGCAACTAGCTAGCCCGCCTCAAAACGAAGTAAGATTCGCAATACAGAATCAAAACTGAATGAAGCTGTAATTTCAGTATTTTTTCCGTTTTATAAATACCTAGTACTCCTAACAACATCCCGACTATTTCAGTTCGGTATTAAAAACTAAGTGTAGGCAAGAAATATCGTGAAACAAATATAGTTTACCGCGAAACGGCCGTATATACTCAACATTTTTATTTTTACTGTTGTTTTAAAACAATTTACGACTGACAATAAGGGGGTTTACGCATTTAGCGTATTAAACACGTGTAAGAAGACAAACTAGATTAAACTAGTCTCTTAAATAGTAAAATCAGTGACAGCAGTCTGTACTCATGGTATAAATTTTTATAAAAACATTATTTACTTTTGCTAAACTTTTCTTATTTAACTTTGCAGCTGAAGTATGAAATTGTAATGAAGTTTGATATTTTGGATCTTTGTAGCTATTAAATCTATAGACATTTAAGCTAAAAAAAATAATATTTGATTTACTCATCGGTGAGCACGTAGTTGCAAAAGTGATCTCTTTCTTCATGTTTTAAGGTTTTTAACAGACACAAAAATGTTATTTAAACCAGGCTCTAAATATTTTGAAAGAGACATATTATACTTACTCAAAGAGTATCAGATAGTTGATGTCCTGAAACACCTATGTAACTTATGGAAAAACAAGAATTGAAATCACAATAATACGCTCAGGGGGGCTACAACGTATCTCGGTTGACAACTATTTGAAAGCCACTATGCTGTCCATTGTTTTCTCCCTTAGATTATAGTGATTAGATTATATTGTCAGCACTTGACCTAAATGAATAAATGATTTGATTTTGATTTTGATTAATACGTTACGTCAAAGCAGAAATGTACTGTGCCTCAATTCTCTTCTACTATCGACTACCGACAACCGAACTGTCATCGAGAAATTTTGTATGAAAATCTGATCAGCGCCTCTGACGGGTGTCGTAGGAAACATTTTGGCAGTACATTCTAAATGTCAAATGTCGATAGCTAGCCGGTTGTCGGGAGTCGATAGTGGTAGAGAATCGAGGTACTGAATAGTGACCATAGATTTGACGTATACCAGCTGTCAACTGAGATGCGTGATATAAGCCCGCTGAAATCCCGCCTAACGTGTAAACGTCACTATCGTGAAAAAATCCAAGCAATCCGCCTTGAGAATAGATGTAGGCATATAACAAATGTTTTGTCATTGTAATGTTTTACAAACAGATTGGATGTTTATTGTTTCACTATGTTATGTCGTGTTCAAGCCATTTTATATAATGATGTATGGATTTTAAGATTTTGGATGAAAGCTGGATAAATCTTTTGTGAAAATTTTGTGTTTCCAGTTTTGTATTTGAGATAAATGCTATTGTTTTAATTTGTAGTTTACTTTTCAAAGTACCGAAGCAACACGTCTAACTTTTTATCTTAATTTAATAAATAAAGATATTTGTAGAAAATGCCATGATGCAGAATTATATATGCCTATAATATTATATTTTTTTCTTCGTTTTATCCTACTACCCTACTAATCCTACTGATATTATAAATGCGAAAGTTTGTGAGTATGTATGCTTATTACTCTTTCACGCAAATACTTCTGAATTGATTACGATTAAATTTGGTTCGTTGGTAGCCGAAGACCCAGAATAACACATACGCATTTTTTATCCCGGAATTCTCGAGGGATCGGGACTTACACGGGAAGGGTTTCCACGCGGACGAAGTCGCCGGCGGCTTCTAGTTGTTAAAAGTAAAGCAAAGTGCATTTAGGAATTCTGTGTCCTTATTTCATGTTCACGTTGTTATATCTCGAAAGCAGTTACTCTTCAAACTGTCTCCGTGTCCTAAAAGTACCGAAACAAAAAAGAGCTTAACATATTTGTTATCAAATAAATATAAAGACCCATTTAAAAATGCAACAAAATAATGTCATCAAATAAATATGCACTTGCGTTTTTAAACAATGTACAAAGATGAATCATAAATTCGTACAGCACATTAAAAGAGCAATAACTTCAATCAAACGACTCGCCTCGTTCATAACAAACAAAAATACAAAAAATATGTTTGAGAAACAAATGTTTTGCATTCTTAGATAACAAATGGTTGATACAAATAGTCTATATTATGAAAAGAAAACTCCCTCTCTCGCGTACTCTCTATATCTTCTCTATAGTCGGTATTGTCGAGTATCGAAAGTTTGACATTTCAAATGTACTGCCAAAATAGTTCTTACGGAGCCCGGTAGAGGCGCTGAATAGATTTTTGTGTAAAATTTCTCGACAGTTAGCCGGTTGTCGGTAGTCGATAGAAGTAGAGAATCGAGTTACTGAATGTTTGTTTTAGAAAGTATACAACTCAATCTGTTTGAACTAGCGAAAGGGTAGCTTTTCTCTGCTTTGTTATTATAACTTAAAAAAATCGTGAACGGATTAAATAAGAATTGTACAAATTCAATCTTGGACAAAGTTCCTATTATTCATAATAGACATATCGAAAGTCATTGCAAATTGGTATGCGATCAAAGTAGCGGGTAAAGACTAGTTTGTGTTATTGTTGCATCTGAGAACAACGATGTTTATCGTTATATCGTTAGAAATGTGAACATTTTAATGTGTTGTTACAATGATATACAGTTGCATTCTCTCTTCATTCTTCGGTTGGGTTGGATAGTAATCATTGCTTTTGTCAACGATTTTAAATTAATGGCATATTTTGCTAATATTTTTTTAGGTTTCAAGAACTGCGATTGTGTTTTACGCTAGGATATTTCACCGCTTTAGATTAATTATATTTAGGCTAACTACAACTAGAATAAGCTCTTGTCTTGTCATGTCTAGCCTAGTCTTGTCTTGTATTTAAACTACGCCTCGAATGTAGACTAAAATAATAATATAATTAATTATTAATGAATAAATTGAACCAGCGTGAGGGACCCAAGCCTAACCCCTCCCTAGTTTGGGAGGAGACCCTAGCCCAGCAGTGGAGCAGTAATGGGTTATAAAAAGTAAAAAAATTGTATTATTTAAGTATAAAAACTATATCTGCCTTTTAATACAGTATCGTAAAATGTAAATAAATATTATTCTAATAGGTAAATTGGTCTTAAAGCTACTAATTTACATTTGCATAACGCGCCGTGCATTCTGCTACCAAAAATACATGATGACGAACCTTAGGTCAAGTTCACTTTCGTACAAAATATTCCATTTGACGTAAATATTATCTAATGCAGTGAAAACATTGTAATAAATCAGCTGCAAGAATGCTGTAATGTCAGCGCTGAAGATGTGTCGCAAACCGTCATATACTTATAGTATGTGAAATAATTATTAAGAGTTATTGAATGTTAGAATGTTCGGGACTTTAATGGATTGTTTGGTTGATTTTAATATATTATATGGTATTATTATTTTTTTCTTGGAAACGCATGGTCAGTAATAACAATTTTTTTTAAATAATTATAAGTTTATTGGCACACAAATATAAGGTAATCTGGAAATACTGGGAAATAAGTATCATTGTAGTTTACCAATAAGCGACAAAAAATTGTAATTTCAAAAATATTTTTAAATCGACATTGACTCTATCTGGGTCCTGATTACTTTTTTCTTTTTTTACTATTTTACCATAGTATTTGTTGGATTAGAACTTTCGTGGAGAAAATATGTCAGCCCGTGATAGTCATATTATATTATTTTTAACTTTTGTCCTAACCTTCGGGTATTAGGAAAATAACGTCCACAATATTATATTTAAAACTAAAGAAATATACCAGACCTCGATCACTCTGATTTAATATTCAAGTGCTAGAATTTTGCATAAAAATATAACGATTTAAAATGACTGGACAAAATATAGGCCGCGAAAATAAATGACAAACGGAAACGAACTGTAAATCGATCAGTTAACACTTTGAACAAATTGTAAATGTATTTCAAGAGCAATATAAAATTACATTAATCGAACATTCGTATCTTAATAAATATTAAAAGACCGTATCTAAAATACGTTAAAATTCATAGCACATTTAATTTAGAATACCTCACTGTCATTTTGGTAATCAACACTTTTTAACACTACATGACAGGCAAATATATATTTTTTAAAGTAAATACATACAGAAAATCATCATTGACAACAATAATTAATAATTTCCTGCGTTGAACACTTTTTTTAATGTATTTTTGTCCCACTAAGTAGGTCGTAGTGATAAATAAAGATAAAATATATTTCACGTGTTCATATTTTTGCTAAGAATGTAACGCCTTTGATATGTTTTGTATGGTTTCTTTTGAACATGATATAAATGTATTTGTATGAAATACTGATATTTCCTGTGACGTTTGCGATGTACGAATGTTGATAGATTAAGTATTAAGGGATAATTTGTATGAGGCCGATGTTTTGCGGTAAATATATTATTTGAAATTGTCATATTTTTGTGTAAATTTTGCGTCGGAATGTAGGAAGTGATTTTATAAAGCTATTGATGTTTAATAAAATTCTTGGTTTGTAGATTACAGACGTGTTTCTATGTTTGCTTCAGTATCCGTCAGAATAAATAAGATTAACCGTCGCCAAATCTTTTTTTTTTGCCCGTTATTGTCAGCATCATTGCTGGGCAAGGGTCTCCTCCCCAACGAGGGAGAAGTTAGGCGTTAAATCTACCATACTGGTCAAGTGCGGGTTAGGAACTTATAATAACTGTTCTCAAGATCTCTGTCCAACCATACTGCATAAATGGTATATGAAACTTTTCCATAATAATAATTAGTCCTAAAATTTTTATGTCGTCGTGTTTTTACGAAAGTGGAAAAACGGTACAAGCAGGACTTTTCATCCTAAATATATGATAATTTCGCATATTTTGTAAGAAGATTCGTATTAGCTTTTAAGTCAGTAAGTACTAGAGCAAACGTGGACCATTCCCAACATCAGTAATCCTGGAAAATTATGGTTATTATGCAAGTTGTTGTGTAAATATACTGTTCATAAACAAGCGTTAATTGCGACTGCGAGCTTACATCATTGTAAATGATTTTCCGCATTACTAGACCATATATACTTAATATATTTATGTGCACATTTCCGCTGCCATTTTCCGAAAAATAAAATGAAGGATGAGTTTCTACGTCATAATTTCATTCGAGGATAGTTTTGATGTTTTGACAGATGTCCCATAATTATGTAGCTGTATTTGATAGATAATGCTGTCGAAAATATCGCAATTCAGTATTATATCTAAACTAGCTGACCCGCGCAACTTCGCTTGCGTCACATAAGAAAGGATGAAAAAAATCTTCCCCGTTTTTGTAACATTTTTCGTTGCTACTCTGCTCCTAATGGCCGTAGCGTGATGTTATATAGCCATAGCCTTCCTCGATAAATGGTCTATCTAACACTGAAAGTATTTTTCAAATCGGACCAGTACCTAGTTCCTGTGATTAGCGCGTTCAAACAAACAAACAATGAAACAAACTCTTCAGCTTTATAATATTAGTATAGATAAGGTCAGCAAACGATGGAAAACCAGTTCTTTAAATAAGACTTTATTACTGTAAATAATTTAAAAATATTTTTTCCTACTTAAACTAACGGGCAAGGCATGGGAAGTGCGAGCTATCTATCATTCCCTTTTTTCTAACCTGTTACTGTCCCAATGCTGGGCAAGGGTCTCCTCCCAAACCAGGTAGGGTATATTTAAACCTAATTTATTTATCTAATTAAATGTTTAAACTTCTGAATTTTGCGAAAAATCTTTAAGTAACATCATATAAACAAGGTGATTCAATATATTTTCTCCAACTTTTCCTGCCGTCACAAATACAAACAAACACACAGACAAGTCTTCAGTTTAAACATTCCCAATAAGACTCGTATCTTTCAGCGAGTGAACTAAAGTGTATTTTTTACATACACACATAATATGTATGTATTACGTTTATTGCTCTCTGAGTCATACAAAGTGGTGTGCATTCCTGAATGTCTTGTTTTCTTTGACATTCAAGAGTTAAGCTTATTTTTGATATTGTTTTTCTTTTTAAGGAGTCGGCTGGCCTAATTCACGGGGCAAAATTCAACAATGTACTTCATTATAAAATACTAGCGGACCCGACAGACGTTGTCCTGGCTAATAAATTAAAAATTAATTAAAAAAACATTGTCCATCGGACAAAATTGTGAATCTAAACCATTCTCAGATCCCCTTGAACACACACAAAAAATTTCATCAAAATCGGTCCAGTCGTTTAAGAGAAGTTCAGTGACACACTTACAGAAGAATTATATATATAAAAGACTAGAGGCCGCCTACGACTTCGTCCGCGTGGAAACCCTTCGCATGTAGTTTTTTCATAGCAATACAATCTAATGTATTTGTATTTGGTATTTTTATATCAAATGCTTTAATTGTGCTTTAAGCTACTAGTGTAGGGAGTTAAAAAACACCAGTTCGAATTGGTATTTTTTTTGTCAAGCGTGTAGTAGGTACCACTAGCAAAGAACTGTGTATGGTACAGTGGAATTTAAGTATGTGAATGAAGTAAAATATGTTTATAAGGCATAATATTCCTTGAAGCTTTTGCACTACATCTGTATTTCGGAAGTGTGTCTTAATTTAATGCATTTTATAGTAAACAAAATATTTTTAACCAAAATCAATATAACTAAATCCAGTGGTCAACAACATTTGGCGTACACCTCGATATTATTAATAGTTAATTTATTGGACGTCTGCCTGATCAATGTGTATTTAAAACAGTTTTGTTTATCAGAAAAACATTAAAACGTGGAACATAATTATTGGTAATGCAGATATCTGTTATACGTCAAATGTTATTTATTTTAAGTATTTTTAGAAATATGTTTATTATTATTTTAACTGAGTCGTGGTCACGTTGCTTAGAGACTTATTAGACTTATTAGAGTATGATTGTAGTAAAGCAGGGATAGGCAAACTATGTTATTTAGACAATAGTTTTTAAATTAAATAAGTATGACCAGATATCAAGCTAGCTATAGTTATATCTCTTACCATCGGTTTCTGAGGTACATTTAGCGGTAGTTTATCTATTCAATAGAGGTATAAACTACAATAAAATGTGTCTCAGAACATTTGACAGGTATTGATGGCTAGAATTGACGCTATGATTTCTATGGCCGTTTAAAGAAAATTTATTAAGTATAGTATTCAGAATAGTCCTGTAGGTTACTTGAAGTCGACTATCATTAATCCGCCTGAAAATGGAGGAGAATTGTCTATATTAAATATTGCTATCATCATTATAACGAAAATGAAAATCTTATCAAAATTAGGTGTGTAAGGGTGTGTCCCTTAATAAGAAACCTTTAAAAAGTTTACTTCATCACACAAAAGTCTATATTCCAGCCATCTTCGTCATCAGCATCATAAAAATGCGACGTATTTTTTAATTTTAATATGTCCTCAATGCGTAAGCATTAAAAGATCTACGACGTTTCTTTTCACGCAAATCGTAAAAGTCAGCGAAGGGAAAACAGGCCTCATTGATACTGACGAGTTAAAATGATGGAATCACATAAATTTCTACGTTAAATATTCTATTTTAAACCTTATTTATATGAGACTTGACAAATTTGAATTTAAATAAATTGCTGGTGACTTCCTGGTTTTGAATACGAAGGTACATTTATTTTAAACTACCGCCCGCGGCTTCCCTTAGCGCGTCGATGAAAAGTGGCCTACGTTTATCTTCAGAGCCATACGTTTGTACAATTTCATAAAACGCTACATTTTCGTTGACTAGATTCCGGGTCGTATTTCCTCATAGAACTAATCCACACTTTATTTCACAAGGACTTCTATTCCTGATTCAGTTATTTATTAAATTCTCCCATAATAACATTTAAATATGACACAATACCATTAAAAATTATGTGTTAACATTTATATTCGGAACCTATTAATAACGGCCCTTATATTTGAAAATCATGTCCCGACTATTAAATAAATAATTTTATTAGCCATTTATAAAAAAATTATCGAGCTAAACGGTTGACGACACCTGACCGACGATGAAATTGTCAACGGCCAGAGGTCATAAACATTTCGCGATGACGCAAAACGCCGATGATTTTTTTTTTAAACGCGTCAGGGGTTGCCAACTATTTTTATGACGTTACGATGTTAAAATTATAAAATAAACAGTGCGTTTGTGGATTTTTTTCGCGATCAAATATCTGTTGATCGGCGATCAGCATTAACAAATTGAAGTTTAGTGCGACAAGTCGATAAAATTTTCTTAAATAATGTCATATTACATGTCTGTCAAGTGTGATGATAAATTGGACATTCTGCAAATGAGGTGGAGCGAACGCCAGTTTTTGCGACATCAAAGAGTTTTTAAAGTCCGGAAATAAATTATTATGTATTAAAATAAGTTTGCGACACGAGAAAATAGGTTAGGCAGACATAAAAAACCGGGTTTAGTGATGAATGAGAGTCTTAAATTTTGTTAGGGCATGATAAAAATCTAGGTTTAAAAATAGGTATTGGAATGACGTAGGCAGTCACATGATAGTAATAATCATAGTTGTTATACTACGAGCCGTCATAACAGTTATGAAATTGAAAAATATGACACATATTTCTGAAGAGACAATTGCAATAACTTTTCTTCTTTATATTTCAAGTATACTATTTAAAATTTTAAATGTATACTTATTCAAAAGTTTTTTATACAGTCTTTTTGACCAATGTTTTGATGTTAGGAATTTTTATGTCACCGTGTTTGAAATATTCCTGCCTACGTTTGTGAGGAATCAGAGTGGGGTTTAATTTGACTCATGCATATATTATTATTACAGTGAAATATTTTGCGATATTTTAATCTTTCTGGAGAACAGCTATAATGTATAAATGAGTATTATTTGTATAATTGGTTTCGAAAGACATCGTGAAATGTGTAGGACTGGAATGAATGAGACAAGCGCAGGATCGTAGTAAAATGGCGTATTAAGGGTTAAGCCTATACTTAACAGAGGGCAAAATTTGGCTGAATAGATAGATAGAATAAGAGATATTGGAGAATTGATGAAATTCTAGCTGTATTTCATCATTTCTCCATACACAATTTAAATCTATTTTTGTTGCAAAGAACAGAAAGAGGTTTAAAACATTATTTTTAACCAATAAAATTACATGTCGAGCAGTGAACTAAAAGATTGACTAAACGGGTCAACAAAAAGTTTATAAAAATAAGAAAAAACTACATGTAACTGAAAATAAGTGAATATAAATAACAGAACAAATAAAACGCAAAAAGCAAGCTCGCACCAAACACACAAGCACACACACAAACCAACAAACAAACACAGGAACACTATGTCACACATTTGACACTAACACACCGACTTAAATTTCCTTTAATAGAAGCACCGACTCATTTCCACCGACTTATAAATGGCGTTCGTCAGTGAACTTTGGAATTCACTCGTTGGTTGCAACGATAAAGAGGTTGTCTGGCAAGAATTGTCCAGGTTATATATAGACGGAACACAGAAGTATTTCTCTGTCTCAGAAATAGATAAAGAAGAAGTGCCAATAGTCTTCGCAGAAGCTCACAAGATCGGCTTCAATAAAAGCGGTTTTGGATACACATATACTCCTTTGAATTTCGTCACAGTCTACCATATTGATACTAGAAAAGGTTTGTATGGTTTCCAGTGTTGTTACACAAAGTTTTAGCCAGATTTTTGCTGGTATTATCTTTGAAATTATGTCTTCTTGTGATAAAAATCTGTGCTACACGAATAAACCAAAGCAGTGTCAGGAGAGAAAGGATGCTTGCCTCTGTCAAAATTAATGCTTTGAAATGAAAAACCCGATTTGATCTACTTCGATATGCATTATTATCCCACAGTCACAAAATCCTACTCAAAAAATTTAAGAGTATTATATTTCTAGTCTTCTTGACAGAATCCAACTCTAATTTCAATCCATCTCAATATTACCAACTTCAAAAAAAATTCAAAGCATTAAATCTATTAATACACCACTTTTCACCTTCAAATCTCCAACGTGAAATTAAAAAGTGACAAATTATTCATAAACATCGTTAATAGTTGCTCTTGGTACCCATCAGATGTCGCGGTGACCTTGCCACGAGGTCTGATTTAAGACCCTTGTTTACCTTATGATATTTCCAAATATCCGGCCAATGCGTCAACACGGTTGATTCCATGGTGATGGATTTTTAAGCTACTCTAATGACAGTCACGACAAGAAATATATATCAACTGTATATTATACATTTTTAATCTAACTTTTTGTATCAAAATATTAGTATTTAAAGGTAACTAACTGTCTGCTGGCTTTGCCCGCGTGAAATTTCAACTCCTTCGGAGTGAAATTTGCAGAATTCCTCTTTCAGAGCTCCTCTACACTTCTTAAGAAATGTTTATACCAAATTGCAACTTATTATGCTCGGCTGTGCGCTGTCCATCGGTCAGTCATTAAGCTAAGGATTTTTTTTAGATATATTGATATTGATGTAATTATTACTCCTAGTCATCAAACGATAATAATATATTGTCATGATGATTGTAAAATTACTTTGAAATTATTATATAGTAGTTACTAAAAGATTGTTGAAAAAAATTCTTTTGAAAAATTTAGTGTGTACATATTATTGCTTCTGACTGTACGTTGAAATATCAGTGACATAATATAATGTATATAATCTGCAGAATATACTGGGGTCCATTTATTAAGAGTTATTTAAAATGTGTCGGTAAATTAGTTCTGTATTTTTAGTTAATTTGAGCAGTCGTCAAGAGATCGGCGGCACGCATTTATTAACTAATAATGTTGGTTGATGACAGAAAAAACAGCTGGTTCTTTAAGATTATTAAGAAACAACTTTTCTTCTTATATAATTTTCTAGAAAATCTTTGATTTTACTGCAATTAGTAGATAAATAAAGCCAATACAATATAATACTAAGTAGAAATGTCGACGAAATCTATCGTTTTATTGACAGGATTTAAAGCAAAGTTTGAAATGATAAGTTAAGTCGCCTTATCCTATATTCCATCTTAAAAATGTTGCCTGAAAATTTTCAGAAATATTAGGTCGGGTAAAAGTCTTTTCGCATTATATGTAGTATGTATGAACTTGTAATAAAATCTTTTCTCTACACAAAAAAGCTCGATATTTGAGTACCTTACGAGCACACTGAAACAAAACCTAATAAACCGTGTACTCATTTGTGATTCTTGAAGCCAAAGAGATTTCTCTAATCAACACCCAAACTAAATCGATAGTTCTTATAATTAAGCACTTTTACTCATACAAATGTTTTCTTTCTTCCAGCTGAAGTAAAAATGCCGAGCGGTCACCTAGACACCCCAGTCATCGAAGACAACAGGGACGGAACAGTCAGCATCAAGTATGAGCCAAGAGAGGAAGGTGTTCACGAACTCTACGTCAAGTACAATGGAGAACATGTACAAGGTAGGTTTCAGTTTTGTGTAAAAGGGCTTATGTGAATCTTATATGTAAAATTTCTAAGTCACAATGTTAGTTACTGTACTCCTACGCAACGGCTTGAAACAAACTCGAAATTTTATGAGCATATTCAGTAGGTCTGAGAATCGGCCTGCATCTATTTTCCATACCCCATTATTTTTTAATTTTAATTTCGGGTATCGGGTATCAATATAAGAATACATACGACTTTCTGTAGTTAAAGCTACTCTGAACTATTTCTTTATCAAATTGTACAGAGATTTAAGAAGCCTCTGACAGTCGTTCTTTTAACCTGTTTAAGTAGGTCTGGTCTGGCCTTCATAATGATACAACAAAACACAATATTTTCGTGGATTTGGTATAATATTTTATTGGTTGACATAAGTTCGTAACGTCCTATTCGTTTCTTGAACACATTTTAACACGTTTTAACGAAAGATTTCACTAATAACTAACTTAATAATGTATGTCAATATTGCATAAGAATTTTTACCATTTACTCTCTGCTTCCAGGTTCCCCCTACAAGTTCCACGTGGACTCCATCTCCTCAGGGTACGTGACGGCATACGGTCCTGGTCTCCTCAATGGAGTATCAGGTGAACCCAGCCAGTTCACCATCAGCACCAAGGGTGCTGGCTCTGGTGGACTCTCCATGGCCGTAGAAGGACCTAGCAAGGCTGAGGTAGGTCTTTCACAAAACAATTTCTATTTGCTCTTATTTTTGAAGAATTTGCTAGTTTCGTAGGGTTTTTCGAAGGCATTATTAAGACTATGATTGTAGTACCTAAATCTCAATGATTTTTCATAGTTTTGGTCTGTTGTAAAGAAAATTTAACTAGGATATTTAGCAATGATACCTAGAAAAAAACTTGTCTTCATTAAAGTTAGTAATAAAAAGACTACTAGCCACTGAGATTAAAATATACGATTTAAAATAATGGCGACTTATACACACACTCACTGTTAGACCACGTATAAGAAGCTGATCATTGCAAAGTTAAACTTATTTCTGTATGTTCCTTCCAGATCACATGCCATGACAACAAAGACGGTACAGTGGCTGTATCGTACCTGCCCACCGCTCCGGGAGAGTACAAGATCTCCGTCAGGTTTGGAGACAAGCACATTAAGGGTTCACCCTTCATGGCCAAGGTTTGTTTACTTAATTATTTCAATTATGACACACGGCTTTTTATATAGCTAGCTATTATAATAGAAATAGTTTCGTTATGGGCAAGTGTTGAAGAATCAATTTTGAGTACTTATTGAATAAAATATGTAGCTAAGTTTCTAGGAAACTCAGGACACTCTAGGACACACAATACCTACCTAGTTAACCATGTACAAGTTTAGGCAAAACATCACATTTAAAAAATTGCCTAAGGGATGTAAATTAAATAAAGTCTTAATTCAGCATACTTATTTTTCTTTTATTCTTTTCAGGTTACCGGCGAGGGTCGTAAGAGGAACCAGATCTCTGTAGGCAGCTGCAGTGAGGTGACGCTGCCAGGCAAGATCAATGACAATGACATCCGCACCCTGAACGCTTCCATCCAGGTAAGACACCAAGTCATATTTAATCCTTTGGAGTACCTCTATGTCAAATGTAAAATCTACTTGGACAACCTGATTTCGCTGCACGTTCATTTTATTTGCTAAATAATATAAAAGTATTTGATCGATATTTCCGTCATACGTCTTCCTTTTGCATTCGAGGTGTAATTTGACTTAGCTATTGATGTTTTTAGACTTTTTCTTATACCAAAATTGCAAGCAGAACAAGACGGCCAAAGAACCAAAATGTATAGTAACTTTTTATAATACCATTTCCCTTCTACCAGGCTCCCTCTGGTCTTGAAGAGCCTTGCTTCCTGAAGCGTCTGCCATCAGGCAACATCGGCATCAGCTTCACACCCCGCGAGGCCGGTCAGCACATCGTGTCTGTCAAGAAGATGGGTGTCCACATACAGAACTCACCGTTCAACATCACTGTACTGGCGCAGGAAGTCGGTGACGCTAAAAAAGTCAAGGTAACTGATGATTTGCTAATTTTAGTCTAGACCCAACCGTGAACGTTCTTCTACTCAACAAAAAATGGGTCTTATATTCTCAACTATGGGATATTTCTCATATAGTCTTGTTAATACGAGTTAATCAATATGTTCATGATTTTGCCAATTTATTTTTCTTTATCGATTCAGTTTTTGTAAGAAACTTAGGACTACTGAGAATTCTATATTAATTTGATTGTTTATACTATATTTTCCCTGCAGGTTTCTGGCACTGCCCTGAAGGAGGGTAAGACTCACGGCGAGAACACCTTCTCCGTTGACACCAGGAACGCTGGTTATGGTGGTCTTTCGCTCTCCATCGAAGGTAAACAAAATCACTTTAATATTCCATTTGTACTTTGAGTAAAACCTTAACATTTCGTTGTAACACCCACTCCCCTAGGAATGAAAAATCTTTTCTGTCACCGTTGATCGTTTGATGAAAATATATATACGTCTTAATAAGTGTCTTCCCTTTGTTTAGTGCTCAGTTTCCAAATTATAAAAAGGAACATTATCATCTCATCAACAGCATTTATCGCCAGCTCTATAAATATAGAAGATTTACGGAGGTTTATGTCTTCATCCTCTTAGGTCCCAGCAAGGCGGAGATCCAGTGCGCAGACAGCAAGGACGGTGTCCTGGCCATCAGCTACAAGCCCACGGAGCCTGGCTACTACATCGTCAACCTCAAGTTCGCTGACCACCACGTTGAAGGCTCTCCCTTCACTGTCAAGGTAATAACAATTAGTTTCTTGAATTTATGCTTTAGAAAAATACTTATAAAGGCTAAATAACATAAAATCTTTACGCACTGTATTTATGGCGTCCAAGGGAAATAAGTTTGGTATGACAAGATGGTATCAGAGATTGGCTCCAACATATTGGTTCCAAGGTGGTCGTGGGCTCAATCAGTAACCAGTAACAATATGAGTGTAAACTATAAATAACAGTTTGAAATCTGATAGTGTTTCATATCAGTTGGTCTATGGTTCGTAATTTTGTAAAAGCCTCACTACAAAATTTATTTCCAAATTGTGGAAATGGTGTGTTGGAAAGTGTGTCTTTTAGAACAAAAATAAAATATTTTTGGTCTGGTCTGTATTATGTTGTTCAATGATTCCATACTTTTATTTAAATATGAATTGTTATCCCTTCTTAGGTAACCGGTGAGGGCAGCAACAGGCAGAGAGAGAAGATCCAAAGACAGAGGGACCCCGCTCCTCTCACTGAGGTCGGAACTAACTGCAAACTCACCTTCAAAATGCCCGGTAAGTGACTGATTATGTGAATTTAAGTGTACAACTCAATAAATTATTTACTGTTCTTCATTTAATTGACAAAAATGACCTTACAATACACAGATGTGTATGAAATATACTTTACAAAACTAACAAGTACATTTTCACACAAAACAATTTTCGTACCATGAAAAAGGGAGTGTTTACTCTAACCTAAATTGGAAATTCGTCTTGGTATATTTTTGTGAAACACATTGACATCCATTACAAATTTTTCAAACAGAATAAGCTAGCATCGACTACAGCTCTCATGATTTGCAGCTGTACTATGAAGTTAACCCACCTAACAAGCGACCTATTTTTTTCCCAACAGAGTATCCTAGCATCGACTTCAGTATCTTATTCTTATTTAAAAAAGACAATTCCCGCGCTAAGAATTGCTCTTGTGTCGCGGGGTCTTTTACAAACGACGGACACAAAGCACAACCAGACCCGAAACAATTATTTGTGTATCGCACAAATAATTGTCCCGTGTGGGAATCGAACCCACGACCTCCCGACACAGTGGTATCGGCGTGGTGACCTAAACCACTGCGCCAGGGAGGAGGAACAATAAACCCTTGGAAACCTTTGCTTATTTTCTTTTTTCTTCCCTCAGGCATCACATCTTTCGACCTGGCCGCCACAGTGACCAGCCCTGGAGGTGTCTCCGAAGACGCGGAGATCCAGGAGGTGGAAGATGGTCTATACTCTGTCCACTTCGTACCCAAGGAGCTTGGAGTACACACCGTGTCTGTCAAGTACAGGGAGATTCATATTCCTGGTGAGTTACTCTAGGAATTATTATTTAAATAAATTATTTCAAGAATCATGATGGACTTTTTAGTATAGCTATATTATGTATCTTGGTAGATAAGCTTAGTAAATTAACTCATAATCTCAGTTCCGAAATAAGTTTCTCGCATAGTTAAAACAGGTTTCGCTTATTTGAAGACGGCACTGAAAATATTTTTATCATTAAATACTAAATGAATAGTGTTTTCTACACTCAATACAATCGCATTGCTTGCTACATACCTAAGACGTATTTGACATATAAACTGCCTTATAATAAACACAACTTTAGAATACGTCTTTGGTAAATTATTCATACTAAACTTCAGTTGTACTACATATAAAAATTACTTTTATAATAAAACCTCAGAGACGCTGAAGCAAAATTATTTATAACTAGAAACTGAACCACTCAACTATTTTACATTAAATCCTAAATCATTAATAACTTATTTATCATCTTCCAGGATCCCCCTTCCAGTTCACAGTAGGTCCTCTCAAGGACTCCGGCGCTCATCTCGTCAAGGCCGGAGGACCCGGCCTGGAGCGCGGTGAAGCGGGTCGCTACAACGAGTTCAACGTGTGGACCCGTGAGGCTGGCGCCGGCCAGCTGGCCATCTCTCTGGAGGGACCCAGCAAGGCTGAGATAGACTTCAAAGACAGGAAGGATGGATCCTGTGATGTGTCGTACAAGGTTGATGAGCCTGGTAAGTGAAATTATTAGATAAATTATATTTTATTATAAATATTTCGTTGAAGAAGAAGACTGAATAGTTATTTTTGTTATTTTTTGGTATACGAATCTGTGGTCGCAAATAAGCTCACAGTTTGCTTGATAGTAAGCCGTTACCGTAGCCTACAGATGCCGGAAACACCATGAACGCTGAAGTTTTTGAGTTTTTAAAATATTACTATGTTGTTACAACTAGTTAGGGTAAGGCTTACTACCGATTGCAGCTTTATCTTAGGTATAATTTATATCTATCTATCGAAACAGTAGAGATGACATGTCTTGAACTAATTTAGTAACAAAATGCAATTTGTAGACATTTAATTACTTCTAAAATAATAAATATTCACCAAGCTATTTTGGATACTCCAAAATAGCTTGGTGAAGTTACGCTAACTGCAAGCTATTTTGAATCCAAAATAGCTTGCAGTTAGTGTGACTGATAATCTATAGAATAAATAAAATTTCTACCCTTTCGAAACTAACTGACATAGATTAAGCACAATCAAGTTACAACCAAGTTTCATGAAATACAAATTTCAGCAAAGATTGCCGTGACCCATAATTAAATCAGCAAGAACTATCAAAACTAAATCTGTTTACAAACATCAAAATAAATATATTTCGAAGCGAATTTCTTCCAAGACCCCCCTCTTTATAAAAACATTGAACGTCATAAATAAAGTGTTGTATTTCAATAAACCACGCCTACTCGTAACCGGCCAATCGCGGCGAGGCGCGGCAAAATTTATTGAAGTCCATTTTGACAGTTTGATTTTTAGAGTTCCGTAGTTTTGTGACAAAAACTCGATAGTGTATGTCTTTAAAGGGAAAGTTATTGTTGGACAATGCTGTATAGTTGCAAGTAACATGAAACTAAAGCTAAGAAAATCGCGTTCAGAAACTAGTCTAAACAAAATTTAAGGTGCAATGAACTGTAAGCAATTTCTCGAAACATTTATACTTGTATCAAAATATATATTTCTAGATGCACAATTTAGGCCTTTAGTAGGTTCAAGCAGGCTTTCGCAAGACCGCTAATTCCCTGAAACACAATTGCAACTTAGCTATTTTGATGGGATGTAACGAAAAACGTTAAAAAAGAAAATATTTCTTGAGAAGATCGCCGTCGACAAGTATTCCATAATTTTAAGGCCAGATATCATTATAGTAAGGCTCACGATAACACATTACACCGACGGAACTATAAAAAAAATTCCACACTCTCACTTGCCTGTAATTTTTTTTATTGTTTTTATTTTTTTTTTCATCTTGACCTCAGAGGGGCGAGAGTTTTTTGGACCTCAATGCTTGTCGCGTTTTCGGCACATTATCCTACCGATTTACGACGAATGTTTTTGTTAATGAATCCCGTAATTCTTTGGACATTCCACGAGCTTTTTTCTTCGGTATTTTGTTTAAATCAGGTAATGTTTTATGATTCATTGGTACATTTGAAGTTTAATGAAGAGGAAATTTAGACTTAAACCTTTTTGAAGAGGAAGACTATTTTTTTTTTCTTGGTTGAATGTAAATAACCTATTACTGAGGTATCCCGGTTGTCATTTTCAAAGATCTTTGACATGCGTTACCAGTAGTCAGAAGCTTGAAAGTCTGTCAACCAGTCTTACCGAAAGGTTATCGTGTATTAGTTGTGGAGGTCCGATAGACAGTTGGTCCATGTAAAATATTGGTATTGAGCTGCATCCAGTAAGACTAGTAGCCGACTCCAACATAGTTGGAAGAAAGGCTTACCTTAGAACCAAAGCCATATGCTAAGAAAAATACAACACATTCTCGTAAAAAATTGTATTTCTTTTTTGAATAAATATAGTTCAAAATACATTTCTTTCATATTTAAATACATGACTAAAACGACGGACATATTTATATCAATAATTTGTAATATTAATATCAATAATCAATTTATTTATCTTTCCGGAATTTTAGGCTACTATATAATCATATTTATATATTTAAATTCACCTGAGCATCAACAAAATAAATGCAAATAATACAAGAATAGCACACCATATACAATAAATAAAAACTGTGAGACTTATTCCAAACTATTTGCATTGCACGCTTTTTATACACATTATATATTTATCCCATGAATACATAACACGTATTTTACAAACCATTGTAAATATACTCTTTTAAGATATTCCACAAAACAAATTTTATTTAAATAAACTCATTTTTATAATCTGTAAAAGTTTAATGCATTCGCATATATTGGCAGCGGCGGCTTTGTGCCCTTTGCCTGGAATTCGAATTTTAAAAAGTTTGTATTTTTTATCTGTAACGTAGAAACCAATATGGTGGATGATTTAATTCGTCATTTTCTAGATTTTGTGGATATTAATGTTAACAGCGGGAGGCCTAATTTCGTAATTAGGTAATATAGTCCACCAAATTAGTAGATAGCTTTATAGACAAACTTCGCGGCTTTCGTCAGCCGCGGAGCAGATATTCGTGAGCTTTTAGGTCAAAAATGCAAGCGTCAATCGTGCGCTATTTTGGAAAACAAAAGTTTCATTTGACATTACTTCGAATCTAAGTCTAATTCAAATTCGGTTTTGTCAGGAGTAGTCTGACTGGTTGTAAAGTTTTACGGCACACAGTTAAAAAAATTGTAATATTCTTTTATATACAAAAAGACAGAACGTCTAAATAAATTGCAATACAATAACAACTAAATAAAGATATTAAAACACGATAACAAACACTTCATACAAACATTACATAACCTCAAAACTTTCTAACTTTACCCGCCAAAAACCAGTCGGAGTTCCATAGTGACATTCCGTCATAGCTCTTGAAAGTTTAAAACGTTTTAGTTTTTTATCCACCGATTATACCCGTGGGCCGGTCAATTAAAATGGCTTTTACACACCAACGACTAAGAATGTCGGCTTCTGAATTTGTCCCCTTATTTATTCTATTGTATTCTTCAAGACAAAAAAATCGCGCACCATTCCGACAAAGAAGCGGTGGCTTTTTCTGATGAAATAGCTCATAAGTGTATTAGAAAATTTGCGACTTTTTTTTTCTGCTTGGCGACTTTAGTTTTCGGCGATAGTTATGTTTTGATTGGTTATTTTTTGGTGTAGGCTTTCCTTTTTGGTTATTGAAGATT
This sequence comes from Anticarsia gemmatalis, assembly GCF_050436995.1. Taxonomy (NCBI): domain Eukaryota; kingdom Metazoa; phylum Arthropoda; class Insecta; order Lepidoptera; family Erebidae; genus Anticarsia; species Anticarsia gemmatalis. Next base: position 2,096,518 of record NC_134769.1, read on the forward strand.
ATTTCGGTGCTATTAATTTTTGAGATGTGTGCGTTAATATCACGGGTTTTTTGAAGGCAGAAACTATGGAATGTTATGTGTTAAGATTGTTATAATGTTAGAGATTTTGTGGTTTGGCAGTTTGTTTTGAGTACAGATAATTTGAGTATTAAATAAGATTTTTGAGCGCTTCGACATCTAGTTCTAACTTTGAATGTATAATGCCATGAGTTATATGACGAATGAGAGAGTTTGTAATTAATAATTGGTCCAGACAAAGTTTTAAATTATTTTGTTTTAGCATAATATTATATTTCATATTATAATAGCATAGCACCTATTAAATCAAATACTCTTCACAAATGTTTGCCAAGGCGTTCTACATTTTGTTTTATTCAGAGTAAATATTAATTCTACCCGATTTATTACCATTATCACTCGCTAAATGAATCGATTATTTATTTACAAAAAATACTATTTAAGAACAATCACCAATCGCAATTCCTTGCTTGTTCAATACCCGTCGGAACTCAGTGACACATCACAGATATTTAATAATTGCAGATCAATAAATTAACAACATTGTAACAAGGCAATACCAACACGTTGGAAACAACGTTTTTATTAATCACTCATTATTGTAATCAGTTTTATATACTTAGTAGCTTCTGTATTTGAGAGATATTAGTCATTTTAGTTTATAAAAAAATAAGAACAGTGAATACGAGTACGTATTAACAACTACTTATCGTAATACAGGAGTTAGTCCCTTTTGCGAGTTTTTTTTTTAACTTAACTATTCTCGATAAAATTTGGCATATAGTTAGTTGAAGAACAGAGATTGAACATATTAAGTTATAGAACATAGTAAGATTTAACATATGTAGGCTTTTCAAAATATTAATTTCAGTTTTAAATTACGAAATTCTCAGTAAATTAAATTACAGATATGTCGATCACACTAGCTTTATACATGATGCAAATTAAACACATAATATAAACTTCGGAACCGCACTTAGTACAAAAAGTACGAAAAATAGGTGTATGATATTTTTACAATCTACTAGACGGACAAAAAAATTGACAAGATCTCTATTGTATAAAATATGTAACTGAAAGTTATTATTTTGCAAAAAAAGGATATATAACATGTAAACGATTACCTCTAACTATAGCCTCTAAACTAAACTAACCCCTAAGCCATCCCCTGCTGGTATAATCTTAAAACAATTAAACGAATTAATACAATATGCTAATCAACGATTAGCAATACAAATATGGCCGTTTAACGTGCGTTTAAACTGAGATTAGATGCAGCTGACGTACATTTAAACAAGGACTGTTTTATAATTATGCATTCCTAGTGAAATTTAGGGGATGCAAATAATTATGTATGTAGATGATTTTAGGCATATTATGTAAAGCTAGTTTTGGATGAAATAATATGGGTTCAATAGTACTAATAGTTATACCCTCTTATCACATTCATTAACACACTATAAACCTATTTCTCTTTTTCATTTCGCTAAGGAGTGAAAGAAACAAAACTCTTTAAAAGCCTTTCATAACTCCATATATATATTTTATGAATAAGAGGGTAAACCTATTACCGTCCCACTACTGGGCAAGGACCTTCTTCAGGAATGAGAGAGACGCGTGGTGGACTCAAGGCGCAAGACCGACTCAAGAGGAATTGAGTCCACCACGTTGGCTAAGTGTGGTTTGGGATTATCGGTGTGATATATTTCGATTTTTTTGTATTTATTTCCCGTCACTGTTTTAGATAGTAATGCCATAAGTAACAGTTATGGAATCTTTCATACGTGACATGTGAATCCGAAATTTTACGTCACAGAGAATTGATTTTTAAGGATATTAATCATAATTATTTAAGTACAGATTAAAACTCGTCTGGACTTCCTTTCTTACAAAAGAACAAAGTAAATGTTGATAGAATTACAAGCGAACTTCTAAAACGGGAAAAGATTTTCAGTAAAAATATTGAAACAGTCAAATTTTCGTAGCTTTTGTTACAGGCAACAAGCTAATGATTAGCAAATAAATTTCAGTTTTCCTCATTACAACAGACATTATACAATCATGAATCTTCCTAACACAAATATAACTCAAAGAAATAAAAATACAATCGCAATCCGAAGACTTCGTAAAAAAACTCCATAACAAATTTTTAACAAGTTTTTTCGTCAAAACCAAAAGCATTTTGAGCAACATTTTATTTCGACAATTTTGTAGTTTCGATTCTAATATCGCAATCGGTGACAATGACATAAATTCTGTTTTCACTGACGTAACAAAACCACCTGCGAACAGTTTCCGAATAAAAACGTTAAAAATGCTTTTTGCTTTGGCAAAAACTTTTTAATAAGAAACAGGAGGAAACGGGCCGGGCAACGAACCTGTAACATGTCAATACCACTATTTTGCATAGCATACGTCATTATTTGAACCATTGGGGTGATTGCACTGCTGCATTTATGATTTTGGGTTTAACTATCGTTAGTAAATTAGGTTAGAAGTATGTTTAAGAAAACTTGCTCGTGTTGTGTATAGGTTTAGACTATTGTTTCTTTTGTTTCAATGTTCGTATGGTAATAACTTGTCTTTATTTTATTTTTATGCTGCAACCAAAGGATTGACAAGGCAAGTATGTGACTTCTTTATTATATAAATATCATAAGAACCGTAAATACATAGTAGTATCATAGGAAAATCTAATAAGACTCCAAAATCTTTGTCGGAATATATTGTAATACTATTCTTATAAGACATAGATTAATGAAACAAGTTTATAGTTCCTCAGTTTTAATGTACAATGAATTAGTTTAAGTTTTACCTGATACAGATATTTTTGAATTTGAACTGCATAACTAATAAGTACTGACAGGTCTTGTATCCATTATTGTATTAACCAACAAATAACCATCACTTCAATTTATATACCGTTAGTCATTAAGTCGTTAAAAAACAGAGCACGTTAACTACAGTTAACAATACTGTAGTGCCACCCACCGCCAACTAATTTCGAAACAAAAGGAACATTTCCGAAAAAGTCTACAAATATTTTTTCTACCAATCAGTAAAAAGTTTGAACGAAAAAAGCCCGTTTCGGATGTAAATAAATCTGTTGCAACTATATGGCCACCGCGGAGAACTCGCTCATATTGAAAAAGATGGCCAAACGGGGAATTGAACCTTTGTTATGGGTTCTGTATTCCAATCGAAGTCTGACATAGACCTGAAATGATTAATTATAAAAAATACTCGTTTGCTGCTTTCTTATTCATAGTATATATATATATATATATATATATATCAAACAGATATTTTTACAATACTCGATTAATCTATAAAATAAATGAAAGGCTTTAATTAAATCTTACTAGAATAGTGCTGGAAGTTTAACCTTACAATTCTATCGTATAAGATTGAAATACGCATAGTTTACCGTCTGTTTAATGCAAAGACACAAAATATTTGAATTAAATAAATCTATATCTACATTGTCACAGCTCTCTGTTATTTGTATTCTACTTGGATGTCAGGATTTGCTTGCGAGCAAGCAGTGTTCGAAGAAAGGAACCCTAAAATGGCCGTAGAAAATTTAAATATCTTTAACTGGAAGAATTATTGGCTGCATCGTTAGTCTGTAACACTGAGTGACGTCAGCTCTCCGTACTTTTTATCTTTTTACAAAGAAAAAAACGTAACAAAAACTGTTTTTTGCCCATTTCGTCGGGTTTTTTAGCTGTTTGCAAATTTATTAGTACATTTGTCGGCCCTTTTGGGTGGTGGGATTAGAATAACATTTCACTTGTAATTGGTACTTCCGATGTTTTTCTGCGATTGTCATTTGGAGAGCTTCCGGTTGATTTTGTTTTGACAGTTTGTTTTTTAAGATTTAATGGTTGTATCTGATTGAATTAAATAGAGAAGGTGTTTCGAGTTTCTTGTTAGATTTTATTATCAGACAAAATATAGTGTCTTAAGAGAATTTGGTAGCATCTCTTATAAATTTATTTTCATTTTCGATAGCTCATCTTCAGATTGGAATTAATGCCTATAAGATTAGTATATTAACAATGAATTAAGTCTTATATACGTATCCATATCTAAAGTGCTGCAAATTGGTTGTTGAGAATATTTATTACAGCGTAAAAACAAACTATTTGGGCCGTTACAAAGGTGTATAAGCTATAGTCAAAAGTATCACGAATGTTCTATATTGCGAATAATGTGTCCGTTAAAAATAGACTGTAGAAGACTCGAGTATAGCACCCTATGCGTTGAAAGAAAAATACCTTCATCAAAACAAAAGCCTAATTACAAAACTAGGGACTTTTGTTTTAACATGCTTATCAGTAGAAAAAATACGACTCAAAATATATTTTATTTAATACTGTGTTATTGGCGGAATAAGGCCGGCCAGGATCACCACAAAGCTAAACAAAGAAAAAATGACTGAACTATTTTTTTCTTCTTCTCCCAGGTGAATACCGCATCGGCCTGAAGTTCAACGAGCAGCACATCCCGGATTCCCCGTTCAAGGTGTACATTTCCCCAGCAGTGGGCGACGCGCACCTCCTCGAGGTAGCCCAGTTCCCTGACTCCGCTCAAGTAGACAAGCCCACGCAGTTCTACATCAGACTTAATGGGGCTAAGGGTAGCCTGGACGGAAGGGTGAGTAGTACTTTAAATATTTATCTTCTCCTTGACTTCAAGAAGGAATTTCCATGTGTATGTCTATTTTTGATGATAAAGCTGTCTCGTTTGTAGTTTAAAATTATCTCAAGTATTTTAGTAATCTGAAATTTTGTGTGTGTATCACGCATTTTTTCTGTAGTTTTAGATGTAACCGCTAGATGGCAGTACTAGAAAGAAACAGTAATTCCTTTAGTCGTACATGTATTGCAGTTTTGCATTGGGATGTTTTTTATTACTAATACTTAAAATAAATGCCAAAAATATTAATCTGTGTACAAATATGATGTATATTCCAAAAAGTACTAAAGATATTTTTTTATTACTGTTACCTACAAAAGTAACTTAAGGTATTTTTTTTACAATCATAATAATAGTGATAGCTATTTAACGTTTCAGATTATATTATGGAAAATTTATGAATTTCAACAATTTGCTTTATGTTTACCTTTACGGGTGAACGATTTTAGAAAATCTTTATACACCCGCTAGTTCCGGATATTGACCCCTACAAAACATTCACAACATACAAAATTCTCCATCTCTTATTATAAATAGTAGCATTTAGACTATTTTCTATACTTCATTTACCATATTTCACCCAATATTGCAAACCCAATTTAACACTATTATTCCCCAACATATTAAAATCTTTTCAAGACAATATAACCACTGGACAGAAGGGTCCATGATTTATTGTGGGAATGTTGTCGGACAAGATTCATGATCGATGGACGGTATCATGCGTGATTTTACGTGATCTGAGGGTAGTGGAGGGTAGTTTTTTAGGGGGTGTTGACTGTGTAAGTGTGATTTATAGGGTAGATGTGATGAACATGGGCTAGGCATAACCTAGCTTTTCCTTTTGTCTTTCAAGTTTGTAATGATTTGACTAAATACCTACCTAGTAGATCTCAAAAGAATAATTTAATCGAATAACATTTTTAGGGGAAGGTCATGTATAATTGTTATCTTTTGCCTTGGTCGCATCTGAATCACAATTTTCTTCAAATGGAACTGCGTTAGAACATGATGTTATGATGTTAAGTCAGCTAAGTTTGAAAAATATTTTGATTATAAGTATAATGAATGTACTGTTTTAAAAGTTTATAGATGTGATCATTTTTACATCGTAATATTACAGTTAATTAGCCTAAGAAAGCACATTAAATCGCAATAAAACATATTTAAAATACTCAATAATCTCATTGTCAACACTTCAACCCACTGTGCGAACAACAAAATAGAGAACCAATGACACAACTAAAACAATATATGTGCACAGTGTGCCCCACAGAGGCAGTTGTGGCCAAAAAAATGTAATAAAACTCGACTGACCGCACGTGACCGTTTCTCGAATAAATCTTCGCGTTAATATTTTATAACTGTGTGCCCAAAGATGAATACCCTACAAGTTGCGCCATAAAAATTAATATGGGGTAACTTTCGCCCTTTGTTTTAGGGTGAAGGAGAATTTTTGATGTGTTTTCTTATAAAAAATATGTGGTGTTTGGGTAAATCTTGGTTTGTAAAATATATGAGTGATGTAAACTGCAATGAAGATTTGCATTAAAATAGTTGATGATCCGCAATATTTTGTTCGCGGGTCTATCAATAGGTGACTTGTATTTTCATAAAACAACTCCTAAATGGAACAGTTAGTACCTACTAACAGAGTCGTGCGTGTAAGCTTGGTTGTAATATTTGGTAAAGAAAAGCTTTATTCTGATTCTAATATGATTCATGGATTTAAGGAAATATCGACTAAAATCAAGTGACTAATATTACATTGAAGTCATATATTTTTTGTTTCAATATCGCTTTCACTTAGTTTTGTAGTAGACATAATAAAATGATGTATCTTCTATCCTTGTCTCTATAGGCGAAAATGTTTCTCCCTTTTTTTCAAATAGACCAAAGGTTGCAAGTTAAGTCCAGCCATTCCTAAATGTCTACATACGAAACCTCGCTTCTTCTATCTCCAAACTTTGCCCTGGTTTACCATATTTTACTTCTGATGTTAGAAATATAGCAATCAGAATGTTTCATTCAGCTACATCTATTACTGGACAATATGATATTTCAAAATACAATGTTTCTCATGTATTTAAAGTAAACCAAATCGTCTTTCTTCCTCAGGTAATCGCTCCCTCCGGCAAGACCGACGACTGTTTCATCCAGAACATCGACGGAGACCAGTACAGCATCAGGTTCATGCCGAGAGAAAACGGCGTCCACAACATCAACGTCAAGTTCAACGGAGTTCACATCCCGGCCTCGCCTCTGAGGATCAAGGTAAGAAAATATCAGAAAATCTATTTCTATATGCTAAGATATAACTTTTGTTTTGGCTTAATTCTAGTAGACCCAACTTGTATGCAACTCCCAGTCAGTGCGTGAATGGCAGATTGCTTGAAGAGTATTTTTATGCTGATTCTATGTACCACTGCTCAGCAAAGACCTCTTCCTTGAATTTCCAACACCCTATGTGTTTGGTTGTTTTTGACAATCCATTTAGAAAACCGTAAATAAAATATAAAATAACCACCTATATCCTTGAAATTGTAATACGTTCACCCTTTTCTACGTGAAAGGACGAAATAACAAAGTTAAATTCTAGTCATATTTAGCTGAACCGATTTTACTAACTACCTTGTTGATAATTTTCCCAAAAAATGTGAAAACTTTTCATAAAATATTTTGCTTGATATCTCAATATCTTTGTGCAAATACGAAGCTTGTTCGACATGATATTCTTTTTCTAATTGCCCACATAATTCATTTGTCCAGGTCGGAAAGGATGACGCTGACCCAGCGGCTGTCCACGCCCACGGTCCTGGCCTGGGAACAGTCAAGACTGGTAAGTTCCATAAGTTCCATTACACTAAGTCACTAAAGCATTTAAACTCTTCCCATTAAACTATAAAGAAAGTTAAAATCTACAAAGTTTCAATGTTTGTTAGTTGTGTTGTAGTTAGTTTATGTTGTTGAATTCTGCCTGAGACTTTACCTAGAAAGATCGCTTGAAATCTTTTATACAGTTTTTGGGCTTCTATTTTATTTTAAGTCAATCTTTTTGTATTTTACAAAGATTTTTACGACACACTCTTAGTCATATTTTAATACTCTGTTTGGCTGTTTCATGGCGAAACTACTGAACTAATTTTGATAAATAATTGCGAGGAGATAGTTGAAGACAAATACGGGCTACTTATTTTACCTCGAAAATATTTTTTTCCTATTTAACATACATTTTACGCATGTCTAGTTCATTATAAAGCAAAGAAAAAATAAAGTCACAAAAGTTTTTAAGCACAAGTTAAAACAAATAAAGTTTGCTCACATAACCACTAGATACTCATGTACAAGTACTTCGTCCGTTCCTAATTCTTCTTTGTCTCCCAGGTGTGAAGACCGACCTCATCATCGACACCTGCAACGCCGGTGTGGGTCTGCTGGCCGTCACCATGGACGGACCTTCCAGGGTCGCCATGGACTGCACGGATGTTGAAGAAGGTTACAAGGTGAGTAACAAAACAGTTAAAGGGAACTGCTGCTTATCGCTGATTGTTGGCAGCTCCTCTGCATGATAAATTATTGTATCAACCACACTGTAAAACTTTTGGCCATTGAAAAGAGTGGCCGTGAGTTTCTTGCTAGCTCTTCTCATAAGGCTCTACCCCCTTTCCGAGCTAGTGGTAGATTCAGTAATTGTAACGAATATCATAAGTGTCAATATTTGACCTAAATGAATAAATGATTTGATTTTGATTTTTGCTTGCTGTAGTAATGTTATGAGAGTTTAGGAAAGATCCAGAAATTTGTTGCTTTATTTTAAACACGACTGTTATTACGTTCATGTTTGTTTGCTGTAATTCAGAAAAAAGGTTAGGTCCTGTTCTGTCTCGTTAAAAATGGAAATGATTATTTTAAATGAATCTCCGCGACCGCGTAAGCTAGTGAACATAGTTTAATCAATGGCAACTAGTATTAAACGTATTTTATTATTTCAGGTGCGTTACACGCCTCTTGCCCCTGGTTTCTACTACCTGAGCATCAAGTACAACGGCGCTCATATCGTCGGTTCTCCATTCAAGATCGAAGCTAGCGGTGAGTCTAAATTAATTACAAATTTTTGACATATACGTGTACGCTACACTTACAACATAAAAATTACATTATTTTTTCTAACATTTGGCTGCTAAAGCTTCTTTCAGAATCAAAAATGGAAAAACTTAAATTTTCCTTTTGTTTTTCTTGAGATTTAAACCAGTAGTTAAAACAAATAAGACGCTACTATTATTACTACTATTCTATTGCTAAACACACTCATTACTTCTCAGACATTCAACTTTTTGATAAGAAGCTTAAACCAACTCCATAATGCCTAAATAAATAAACTAAATTTACGGCTTAGCCGATTTTTAAACCTGTGTACAATCTATTTATCAACCATTATCATTTCCTTAGGTGCAAACCTCGCCGAGGTCGGTGCTCAAGAAACCTCATCAGTAACAGTAGAAACGGTCCAGAAGGTCGCCAAGTCGGCACAGAAGCTTGGACCAGTGCTACCGAACTTCAAGTCTGACGCTTCGAAGGTGACCAGCAAAGGCATGGGACTCAAGAAGGCGTATCTTAACAAGCACAATCAGTTCACGGTCCATTGTGGTGATGCTGGTAAGTATCCATTAATTTAACTTATAATTTTAAAATAATACGTAAGAATTTTTTGCTTGAAAAATTACATTTTTTGCTAGACCTTTACATACCGATTATTAAAATTTATAAATCAATTATTAAATCAAGTAGCTATCTGAAAAATTAGAGCTCAAATAGTAAACGCAAGCTACTGACTTTTGTAGCAGTTCCAAAATAGTTTTCAGAGGAGATAAAAATACAGTACTAGATGCAAGTGGACATATTAGTTTCTTAGCTCTTTACTTTGTTAAGTTCTATTGTTAAAAGGGGTCATGTTTTTCTTCAGCTGGTCGTTACAATATGTCGTTACAATATTGAAGCTTTAATCGGTTATAAAACTCGATGATAAAGCTGGTTAGGACTATAGATCAATTTATATTTCTAAACTACGTACTCTTACTAGCAAATATTTGCATTCATCCAAATTTTCTTTTCTCCAGGTACCAACATCCTCTACGTCGGCATCTACGGACCCAAGGGTCCCTGCGATGAGGTTCAGCTCAAGCACAAAGGCAAGAACAACTATGAATGCTGGTACGTGGTCAGAGACAGGGGAGACTACATCGTCATCGTTAAGTGGGGAGACGAACATATTCCCGGATCCCCCTACAAGGTCGAGGTCTAAATTTACAAAGGGATAATGCGCATGCAGAATTTTAGAACAAAATTTTGGAGTAATAGAAAAAATTGGATTTAAATTTGAGTTTGGGATGGGTCTTCATTTTGAAAATATAAAATTCGGTTTTGTATTTTGATTCTGCATGCGCTGTTGTTAGTTTCAGTTAATTTTATTTGATTTAAAACATATTTAGATATCGATTGAGATTTAGTTTTGCCGAAGTGTTACTGATATAGATTCTTTACTTAAGTCTTGCCGTTGGTGGGGTCTTGATTAGTATTCGTAGTTTTATAGAAAAAGTGTAGTTTTCAAAAACGACTGTAATTAAAGCAATAAAGACACATTTTACAATTTACGAAATATCAATTTGTTGTTGATTTTTCTTAGTTTATATCTAAGTATGTTTTAAATATTTATCTTCTATAATCGGCAAGCTTAGTTATTTAAATTACGTAAAGGATAACGAAAAGGTTTCCGTATCCATCTTTAATTGATCTCTAAGACACAGCTATCCGTTTGTCAAAACCTTTTCCTTATCCGTCCAGTGTTTTCTTGTTCCTTTATAAGTAATTTATTTAATACCATCAAAATTTGTCATCGCAACTTCCTATTATATTTTAAGCATTTTTTCAGGATTTCTAACAAAAAAATAAAATAGATATACGTAAATGTAAAAAAAAGTTTTCGTGGCTCAGCAACAGCGCCGGCTGGTAGTGAAATGTCGTCATATTGTTGAAGTTCTTTTTCTTTTTTAGTGTTTTGTCAATGGAGTTATATCGTTCTTTTATTTTATTTCTAGATGCTTAGTTAGAACTGGTAGGCATATTTGTATAACTCCGATAAATGATCTTTTAATCAAATTGTTGTCTACTCGTTTTTAGATTATTTTTGTGTTCGTTTATTTCTTGTCAGACTGATTTCTTAAATGTTTTATAACAATGACGACATTTTACTACGAATCGGTTGTAGAACGATTTCTGAATTTGACAATTTTATTTTTGTAATTTTGACAAATTTAGATTTTATTCTAGTTGCTCTCTGTACTGTCTTCAGGCTAATTTTATATGATTCTCGTTTAGTATTTAGGGCGACTAAATGACAATACATATAAAGTATTAACTCAAAAATATTCCCTTTAATTTATAAGTCCGGCAAAGGCACAATTTACTGTCCAATGAGCTTTGCGAATTTTTATTCATATTTTTTACATTTTCTATGAATTTCTCTACATCTTTTTTGATTAAAAGTGTTATAATGTTAGAGGAATTTTCATTGAAATTCGCTGGATTTTTGGAAACTAACTTTTAGTAGTTTTTTCTATAGGAATGTTCTTCTTTAAGTTGGTGATGTCGATTGTGCCTTGGCATTCTCATTTAAGTATTATGTATCAGCTTTCTAATTTTGTATGGTTTGTGTATGGATTTTGCCTACGTAGGTAGAATGATCCCGTATTTGTAAATACCTATTTTAAGTGTTTAATTATTATAATGTATTTTGCGACTGTTAACTAAATAAAAAGAGGAAAGTTCTAAAAGTTGTTTTATTTGTAACACCCCCTATTTATAGATAGATATACCTTTGTTTCATTATCAAACAGTAACGCCTTTACACCTTCCAATATTTTGTTCTGAATTCTTCCAAGCTTTTTAGCGTCTTTCCGACGAATATAGTCTGGCTATTGATACTTTCCCTTGGTTCCACCACACTCGTACCTATCAGCTTGAGGCACGGTAAAGAGACGCAACCAAGGAGAGGTGAGGTACAGGAACGAATGCTGCTAACTTCTCAATAAAAGAAATCAGGAATTCTTCTTTAGATCATCACAACCAGGTACCCTATAGAGGAGATCAAAAAACTATCTATATCATAAGAAATTTAAGTCCAACGCCATTTGTAAAAACCGCCTCCCAATTACATATTTTATCTAAATTATAGACCTCCTCTGTCATGCTGTTCTTTCTGAACTAAGTACTACTTTCCCCGAACATGGAATCGAACCGGTTGCGTTCGTGATCTGCCGTCACGAAAACTACCACTTAACAGTAGCCGATGACTTTTATTTTGTTGATAAACTTCAATTCCTGTTTTTCAATCAAACGTTTCATCAATGGTGTAAAGGGCGAACGTATGCTCCCAGCTGTTCAATTTAGATTGATGGAATTGATGCAAAGTTGATTAATTTTTGATTGATAATAATTGCTGTAATGACAATTATGTTTCGTAGTTATTAATTTTGTGCAAGTTAAAATAACGGATACGTGCTTGGAATTGTAAAACCTTACTAGGTTGGTCACACAGTTAATAAGAAAAATGAACAGCTGTGTCAACTCGGTTTTAAGTGTGTGTGACAGCAGTGCAGAGATCTCGGGTTCGAACCCGGGTCGGACAAAAAAAATCTCTAATTCTTCGGATTAAAGAAATTGAGGTTCTAATTCCCTGTTTTATGTCAGTTAGGGAATGATTGTGTACCAATTTGTGTCTTGTGCACGTGAACAATACATGTATTGTCTAGTTTTGTTATAGGTTTTATGAAATATTATCTAGGTTCTCCTATTATACGAGTTATAATATGGGATTCTAACCCTGCTTGTGTTCATCTTAATCATGATTATTATTGGTAACACAGATATTTATACAGCTTTATGTAGGACTCGAAGTCATGTCTCTCAGTGCGATGGTAGTAGGTTAATGTGACGTTTTTTAATCACTTGACGTCTGTAATATGTATGGTGTACTTATTGCTTATTTCAGGAGTTGTGTAAATAATAGATTTTTTCTTTGTAAAGTTAAAGTATCTTTCATGATATCACGGCTTAGAGTCAAAAGTTTCTAGAGCCTCAACGTCTGGGATTTGAACCCAGTTAGTTAATATCCTTGTTTATAGTTATTTCAGTAAAGTGATTTGTGTGTAGTGTGTAATTTCACGAGAAATATTTTTTAATTTCTTTGGTTGTAGTTCCTGTAAAAAAGGATCAAATAGAAAAAATAAAAGACACAAATATAATTCTTGGCATAGTTGTAATTAATTTTTAATCAATTTTAAGTAACAAAAAATGATTTTCGTTCATTTTCATCTATAAATCTTAAAACGAGGACGCTAGAAAAAGCGAAAACTAATGTAAAACGAAAAAAAAATTACTTACAAAAATATCGTATTCATAATAATAAGTTTACACTTAACTTAAAAAAATCAAATTACAATATCACATTTCTACTTACAATAGAGAGATATTGGCGATTTTAAATTCCTTAAATCCAAAGAGAAAAAAAATGGGTACAAATCTCGGCTCATTGTCATGATAATAGTTATTATACAATAGTGCTTACTTAATAACAAATGATCGGAAGATATACTTATTGCCGTTGTTTAACATTAAAGAAAAAAACATATTTGTACAAGAAAATAAAAAGATTTGGCTAATTTGTGACAGACAGACGGCCATCCAGCCCCTCGACCCCTAACGAATAACCACAACCTAACATTTTACAACTAAAAGATCAATAGCAAATAAATTTAGAAGGAAAATAGACATTCCTCCAAAAATAGTCACTCTTCCCCATTCCATCTCCTATCACATTTTTTTATTAATTTTAACTACTAACGCTGATTCGTTCGAAAAATTAAAACAAATCAACAACATTCTGTTCGTATACTTGAAACTAGTCTACAAATCGATGTACGAAGGGTGTATTAAGTACGGAAAATAGGAATACTATACAATTCCGAACACGCCGGCTACCCCCGAGCTCTTAAGGCTAATATAATTGAGCATAAGCACTTTAGATCATAAAGTAACCAAAAAAACTTGTTCTCACATAAATTTCAAAGATTTCATTTCTCAAAAAATCAGTATTCAGTATTTACAAAATATTTACAAAAGTGCACCTTTCTTTTTTTGTGACGTAAAAGAAGCGGTTTTGGCCACTCATATTAATATACACATGGGAGCTTGTTAGAAAATGCATTCGACCGGCGGTGACTTAATAATAATTAACTTAACTTTTTTGTTCGTTAAAACATTTAAAAAAGCGGGAAGAATACATTTTCCAAGATAATTATTTTTTGGAAAAAAATAAAAATACTAAAAATGATAGTTGTACGATAGATAAAGCTAAAAAAATACATAATAATATGATCTAAGTAGGAACTGAGTGCAAAAATGTGATGATTTAAGAGATCGGTTATTCTTAATGAATATAATAAAATGCAACTGAAGTGTCAAGTGAAGTATTAAGTCAAGTCAACAAGGTGTGGTCAAGTCCAAGTCAATTGTATCAAATACTTTTGTGTCTCAGGAACTTTAGGTTCAATGATTTACTTATTCTGAATAAATTATATCCAATATGTATACTCCAATGCAGTCTCACCCTAAAATGTATTATGAATTTAAACAATTAATAAAATCCTTCTAAAAATTTAAATGATTTTGTTCAAAAATTATGTAAATTCGATAAAAGTAATAAAATCACTGGGTCCGTATTATGCATTAATGAAATATTATGCTTTGTTGTAGAAATAAAATGAAAATATAAAAGTATTGAAACATGACTTCTACAAGTTTGTGCTCGCATTAAGGATTAGTTAACTCGTGTGCAGTGAGTGTATCAAGTTCCGAGTTGTTACGAATGTTTGATCGATAATAGTAACACAAGTGCTGAACTAAATTTGAACAAAAAGACAACAAAACAACACCAAAAGCATAAAAAATTTCAACATATAGTTTCCATAAAATATCTAATATATCTATAGCCATATCACATATAAAAAAATTCAATATCATTCATGATTTCCACATTTCTTCAAGTCTTTTTTCTCCAAACCTATTCAGCATTTTAAAATATTAGAACGATTGCCATCGATCATAATTGACGATCAAACCCCCGGATCAACTGGGTTCACAAGTGAAACAACACAAAAGTAACTAATCGTTAATCCGTCGATACGAAAATAATCCCGAAATCACATTCATACCCATCAAATTTTGTTATCTACTCACAAAATTCAGAGTATCCATACAATTTTATTTCTAAAAACATGAATTTGTTTCTCTAACGTTAAAACCGTAATACCACTGTCTTCGAGAGCGAGATTCTAAATATTTTTTTAATATTTCGTTAATTATATAACTAGTAATACCATCATAAGTACATACTATAGCGAGTGTACCTACGGTAAGTTACTGCTTATCCTTGTGCGATAACGCGTGAGGGAGGATGTGTTCCGCGGGCAACAGTGCCGACGGCTGATGAGCGTAATTCCTGATCTGGTGCAGAGATATCAGCTGGTTGGGGAAGGAGTTGGGCTGCTGCTTGCCTTGCTGGAAGTGCAGGGGATCGTAGAGATACGGCCGCGTGGGGAGAGCACTGTGGTGCGACAGCCCGTTGAGATGGGGCGCCATCGAGTTGATGGGCGTGAACGCGGAGTTCGCCGCCGAGGAGACTGGGGGCTGGATGCGATCGTCCTGGCTCTCGTGTTGCGCGAACAGAGCGCGCTGCTGCTGTAGCTGCTGCTCATGATGCTCGTCGCTTTCCCTCTGCTGATGGTAGCCACCTTCATCAGACATGTGCGCCGCTGAGTCGGGACTGACCTTAGGCCAGTAAGGGTGCTCCGCGAATGGTGCCGCAGTCGGCGCAGCCGCTGCCAAAGATCTATTCAAACCACTCAACCCCAGCGCGGAAATAGGCGGTCGCTTATCAGCCCTTTCCGCGTGCTTGTTCATGTGCTTACTTAGATACGTCTCCTGCGTATAGCTCTTGCCACAATATTGGCATATATGCGTCTTCAAGTGCTTCGATTCTTTATGTTTAGGGATGTGTTCGAGCAAGTCCTTCTCGTGAGTGAAGCACTTATAGCAGGAGTTGCATTTGAACGGCTTGTCTGTCTGGTGGCAGCGGCTGTGGCTTTGGAGGTTCGAGAGCTGGGAGAAGGCTTTGGTACATCCGATTTGGGTGCAGCGATAGGGTTTGTCACCGGTGTGGGTGCGGATGTGCTGCTGCAGGTGAGACAGCTGGGTGAACTTCCTCTGGCAGATCTCACAACGGTAAGGCTTGATGCCCAGGTGGATCCTGGAGTGCTGCGCCAGGTACGACGAGTTGGCGAAGGCCTTCGGACACTGCGTGCAGCGGTAAGGTTTCGCTTCACGCAAATGTATCTGGGTGTGAAGCTGCAGATCCGCTTTTGAGCCGAAAACCTGGAATAGACAGAAAAACAATACGTTAATATTATGTCAAAATATTCTCAAATAAACGCCGATTCGTGACCAATTAATTTCGGCCATAAAATCACAATTATCTAATTTGAATGCAGCTTTACGCCAACGTGTTTTGACGCACGAAAATGTATCTAGAATTAAAACCAGTACAAAATACAGGAATATAAAACAAATTAACGTGTTTCGTTTATGTTGAGTTAGTTTGTATTCAATAATAATTACGATTAGGTAAATTCCTGCAACACAATTTGTCGCTAGGCGTTTTTATAGTAATTTGTTTAAAGTTACCGGTAATATAAATCTCTAAACAGACTCAATCTTAAATCGTTTCAACATCAACCGTTGTAAACATCATTGAAATCATCAAAAAGTGAATTTCGCCCTTGAACGACATCCGCGGGCAGCCGGAACAAATGATTCTTGTCTTTTTTTATTTGCCCAACTCTTAATAAAGGCAGGATGTTGGCTTCACGGCGTTTTCCACGCATCGTAGTCGTTTCGACTTCCTTATAGACGTCTGGGCAATCAGTATCTTTGGTTCAGCTTCCAAACAGCCGTATCGTACAAAAGGATCATGATAATTAACTTACAAATACGTGGTATTTCCTCGCTAACTTATTTTCTAGGTTCATTGATACCAGAAAAAATATATTAAAAGAATTTCTCGAGGTATATTGGTGACACACCAAATTCAACTTATCTCTTAAGATATAAATAGCATGAAATTGAAGTAGTAAATGCTAGCTGTCTTTGGAAACTCAATACCGAATTTATCGAAGAGTGAATTTTAAATAACTATTTGTATACACGTGCCAACAAAGCCGGTACTTTCGGCGGCAGTTCTCGCACACTAAAGTGTTTCGGTACACCATTGATTCACTCTTTGTGATATCCCAAATTAGTTTCTAACTTAAAACTGACACGTCATCTCTTAGAATCGTTTTCATCTAACAATGAGACTGCTAGCCACGTTCCTTCGGGCGCTTACAATCATCAACAAACAACATCAATCTTAAACTCAATAAAGATAGAGTTCAAATTATATGATCACGAGTCGATGCTGATGCTTGTACAGCCTAACAATGGACGTTAGGGAATGTATTTGATAAAATAGATGTTGCACACGATTTTGGATTTAAATAAGGTTTAGATAAAGTTGGTTTTGGAATTGAGGCCGGTCGTTTTGAATCTACTGGCCGGATTCGTTCGGTAGCACGTTGCATGACTGGCGAGAAGTGCGAGACACGAACGCAATTGGTCACAGATGGAACATAATTAAAGTTTGGAGCACTACTTAATGTTGTGAACCAGTAGATTCGAGGTGGTGGATGACTTTTAATGGCCTTCGTGAAGGATCGCTGCTAAGGAATCTGTATTAAATTGGTGTCTCGGAATTTTAGTCCGGGAAATCGGTTGCTACTGTTAAAGGACGCAGTGACTTTAGAACATCGAATTTAGCTACGCCATGGTCAGGAAATACATTATCGAATAGCTCAACACTATCAACCGAATCATGACAGTCCACAGCTTTCACGTCAAATGATAAGATGAAAACCAATTTTGAATGAATAACATGTCTATCCTCAAGCAATCACTGCGTTCAATAGGTAATATCCCAAAGCCTAGGTCTTAAGTAATAGGCAAAAACTGAATTGACAATTCAATCGGTGGAAAACTGACAAAGACTGACATTCTATACAAAGTGATTGAATAACAAGAAAAAAATCTAGACATCGTACTGACGAACAAAGGAATAGTGACGCCGGCTACTTGGGTACAAACTTTAAAGTATTTTATGCAGTATTTTGATATTAGATAGATTTTCTTTATACATTCATGTTAGCTTAACAAGACGTCGAAATCAACATAATAAAATTTTTACTTTTAATCTATTTTATGTAGTAATTTGTAAGTTTGCTGTATTGTTATTTCGTTAGTTCGTTAACTTATTCTCTGTTGTCTTCTAATCCATCAATCTCAATAAAAATAACACAAAATATCTCAAACAATAGCGGACTAATTTGTTTCTTTTATTACCCAAAGTTTTTTGCTTCGGCACGACTAAAATTCTCATACACATCAATAGTTTCGGTATAAAGCCATCAAATTTCAACAAAATATGCTTTATTACCTAGAAAATTTGGCTTCTCAAGTGGTTACGTTAAATATAAACCGGTATCATTATGTTTGACCTTGAAAACAAGTTCTTCAAGACATAGTATGTAACTATATGCATTATTTTTTCATTATATTTTGTTCCTTGTGAGTTTTGAATATATTCTAGATAATTTTGGAACTTATAACTATGAGAGATCGTGGAGAATTCGTCAACTTTCTTATTCATGTAAATAGAGATTTTAATATGTTATTTGCTACTGATTTAGATACTGTGAGAAGAGAAATGAATAAGGTTTTTATAATGAAAAGATAAAGTAAAACTATTACCATAGAAATTGTAGGTTTCGATAATTCGATGTTATAAGTGTAGACAAAAATACATCGGCAGACAAAATTTACGACCGGATAAATTGATAGTCGATACTAATTTTAGCAATGCAAATTGCATTTCTATTTACAAGCTAGTTAATTTGACTGAAGTAAGAATATAAATATTAATGAATGTCGTTGATATCAAAGAATTTAAGGAAGTAAATAATGTTTTGTAGTAACAAAGCAAAATCAATTTTAAAACATTATTACCTGAAAGTCTAGGCAGAGGTGGATAAAACCTATGTTTTCCCCATTTCCATTGTTAGGTCCTATGTAATTGTCATATACCAAGCAAATAATTAAACTCCGGGCTACTATTGAGAAATATTCTAATATAAATTAGAAAAGACAAGCTCTTGCCTGACCCGGAAATCGAACCAGAGGCTACGTGGTACTCAGATCACAGAGGTATTTTAAAACAAATCGAGGCATCGTATCAGCAGATAAGACTGATGTAAAACAAGTTATAATTAAGGACAAAACACTTACAAATTTAACCTTTAATTAGTTTATAATTGTAGATTTGTTTAATTTTATCAATAATCACCGCTAATTGTACGAGGAGGCGTATTTATTACGGGTAGGAAACAATGAAATCGTCGGAGCGTATCGATGGATTTATTTACATAATTAGTGCTAATGCTAGCTTTGAGGTTAATCAAAATTTTGTTTACCAAAAAGACTATGGAGGTTTGTTCCTTTTAACGTTGGACTATTACGCGCGTTTAAATTCCAGGTATCGATATGAAATATGTATACTATGTATAGTCTACGTAAGGCATACTTAACTTAAAGTATGTCTCCGTGTTATAATGCTTAACTTAAGTAAGGATTTTCTTTTTAATCATAAATATTAATTGCTTTAATTTTAATAAATAGTGAAAATAATATTGTATTTTATTTACTTCGATGTTGTAGTTACAGCAATATAACAATTCTTCGAACTATTATTTTAAAAGGTAGGTTTTGTGTTAAATATTAGGCGAGTAAAGCCGCAGGTGCTACAATATCATATAAGATGACATTTCAGATAAATTCTTAAAACATTTCATTCATCTGTCCTAAAGCAGGTAGATTTTAAAGTGGCCATGACATCTGTCATACTACCCTTTTAAAATCAAGACAAGATTAGCCGAGGGTTGAAGGGCTAAGGGAGGTTATTAAACACAAGCCATTTGTTACGGTGGTAACGAAAAATCTTGTAGGGGTGGAAACTGGTGTTTGGGGTCGAAGTAGATTTTAAATGTGGTCAAGTATAATTTATAAGGTTAATTTGGTCAGTATAAAATTAAATATTTCTTCCCTGTTTAATTCGCTTTTATTGTCATTGGTTGTATTAAATATACTTTAAACTTTGAAACGGATTCTTACGTACTTTTATTACTACGAAACTCAGACCAACTTCGACGGATACAACGATTAACTATCAAGAAGGTGTAGGACTGACTATTTGAGCTATTGTATAGCTCAAATAGTCAGTCTTAATACCAAAATATTATTCATAACACAATCATTTACAAAAACACGTCTGAAAATTCCCTAAAAAATGAAAACTAATTTTCTTAAAACATCGTCTAACAAAAACGCGAGGGTGTCAACAAAAAGGGCAGACCAGAGGTTTTTGCTTGTCCCGAAATTATTATTAATTGTGGGCATACATTCTACTGTTTATCTGAGGACATTAGGGCTCGGCCGGGGGCGGATTTCCTTCTAATAAGGTGTAGTTTTTGCCACCCCCAGATTAATTTTCGCGAAAGCTTAGGGTTTCAAATGGATGTCAAGTTTTTGGACTGAAAAATTGTGGTGGAAATTTGTTGTTTTTTTTTCAAATGTTTTGAAATATTTAAAATATTTAAACGTTTGACGTCATTGTGAAGTGGTTTGGTAGCGGTATTAGAATTTAAGTTTTTTGTAATTATCTCTGTCTAATTCTAATAGCTGCAAAGCATCGAATCTTAGCATTTTTTCCTTGTATAACATAATACGTCACTGTGATAGATGATTCTGGAACATCTATCTTAAAATGGCGTAACATGAGAAAACAGATGAAATGAGTGAAATATAAGGACTTAATAAAGAAAACCTATGCCTAGAATGATCTCTGACTCTGTGAAATTTAGTACACATATTACTTAGATTAATAAGAATAAGACCCAATAAATCTACTCTCGTGGACGAAGTCACAGGCAATAGTAAGTTAAAACATACGTATATTTATTTTTTACCCCCCTAGCAACACATATGGGGTTCTAATGTCCACTAAGTTTTCGAAAATCCTCGTCAACATGACATACAACTGACATAAGCGATTAATGCTTAATACCTATCTCACGCATTTACGAGCTCAAATTAAATCTTTATATCAGAATCTCAAACAGGTCTTTGTGTTAATTCTGATTGCGTAATTCTGTTATTTGAGGAAATCAGTAAAAGTGATTATTCTAGTTTTTTTTGTACAGGCAACATTTTGAAGATTAGTTGTTTTGTTGGTGGCGTTTTTTCAAAATGGGAGGGGTTAAGGTCATGTTTTTAAATAGAATTTTGATTTTGACTACTTATCACTTCATAATAAAGTGATATCAGATCCCACACAAACAAAGCATCGAAATGAATACCATAAATATATATAAGTATCTGGAACCACTTTACACTTCGACTAGTCCAGCAGGCCAATAAAATTTAGGTAGATGATGAAGAATTATATTCGAAACTTGCAAGAGTTTTCTTTTAAACTCAAAAACTGTGTCATGTTTCAAACAGTAGATGAAACTTTACAAACAAAAACTAACAAAAAGAACTAACTACTCAAGGAAGTATTAAAAGTAACAAGGAAAAGATCCACAATTACTTCCGAATTGATTACATTTTCAATGATAGTGGTTAGTTTACTACTTAT
The DNA here is from genome assembly GCF_050436995.1 of Anticarsia gemmatalis. Lineage (NCBI taxonomy): Eukaryota > Metazoa > Arthropoda > Insecta > Lepidoptera > Erebidae > Anticarsia > Anticarsia gemmatalis. The sequence continues at coordinate 2,118,131 of NC_134769.1, forward strand.
CCGGATAAAACCAATTATAAATTATTTAATTAAGTTTTCGTTTATACCGTTGTCAATCGTTGGTAAATGCGTATTAATTAATTTGAGTGTCGGATTAGCGGGGAAATTAACATTTTATGAATGCCTCTTTTGATGTGAAGTTCATTGCAGTCTAGTGATCAAGTAAGGTAGTTTGACTAGGCTAAAAACTGATTGATTGGTGCAAATAGAGAGTTAAATACATGGTTATAATAAAAGCAAAGCTATTTAAGACAGTCTGTTAGAAACACCAGTAAAAAACCGAGTTACTAAACAAGAAAATATTTCAATAAAGATTCTTTAATCAAGTTTTGCACCAACATCTAGTTACGTTAGTTTTTGATTAAGTCTCACGTTTTTAGCTCAAAACGTCAAGATTTCTACATCGGATTGTGCTCTTTGACAGTTAATCCGAAACTTTTTTGTCACAAACCAACGGAAAACTAATCTCTGGGCTAATCGTGCCGCCAGAACCATTTTAAAAACTATTTTTTAATATAAAAATTCAATCAGAAACTTGAAAAGATTTTATAACAGTAAGTATATTTTATTTTTTTACGTTATTATGTCATGAAAAATTATCGGTATTGAAAGAGTGAGGTTTTTCTCTGACGGCCCTGGCGTCGTGATTTTGGCGGAAAAAACTTGATTCTAAGCCAATGTCAGTAGCGGCCATGCGTTAAATATTGGCGCAACCGTTGAAAAAAACCAAGTAATCTAGGTAAATAGCGAGAAATCAACCGGCAATGTTACTAAATGCGACCCGAAGTAGATTGATATTGTAACTTGTGTAGAAAAATAAAAATATTGGAGACATCGAGACTGTCGCTTACGCGTTTATTTCACAAGGGTGGTGAAACACTGACCGTTTGTCATTTACATTTACAAATTGACACCCTCTGCGTTGTAGATTGTTTTGACCTTTGATATTGACTTATAGAGCCTAAGCGTCAATTGATGTTGTATTGCAGCAATTTTATTACTATGAATTCCTTTAGTCTTTAGTAGCATACCAGGATTGTAAGATACAATTGGTTGTTTCGGACCAGACTGATAGAATTGACTTTATTGGCAGATTTAAATCAAGATTGAAGTCGATTTATACTTCTAATGATACATGGCACTACTTTTTTGCAAGTCTGAGTCTCCAATCGTTATCGACCACCTGACATACTGTTCCTTTCGTTCCGATCACGACTGAACCTTAAAGCATAAGACACGTCCACAAAAATGTATAAACAAAATGATATTCAAATTGAGCTCGCGGCGGGTGGCGAGCGCGTGCCACGAAAAACGCCGAAACGGTTCAGAAAACCGTTTTTCCAAACTTAAAAGAAGCCAGTGACCAAGACCCAGATTGTAACCCTGCGGTACACCCAAAAATACAACCGAAAACCACCTTTAAATTTATCGTGATACAGTCTGAACGAACTGCAACAGTTTTTGTGGCTCCATTTTTTGTATCTTTTGTCACCCAATCGAATAAAAAAGTTGGAAATCGTGAATTAAAAAAAAGCCGTTTAATATTGGCATTGAACGGTGCGCGGATTTGAGCGTAGAAATTTTTAAAACGTATAATTTGGAGTCGCGTCGTGTCGGCTCCCTAAAATAAATCTCACGTTTATGCCCATTGTGAGGTTTTGAGCAAGAAATTGATATTTTCTATCATCTGTCTGAGACGTCTAATAAAACCATTTTGATAGTTCACTCCCATTCATAGTTGTGTCAAAAAAATCAAAAATAACATGACGAAGTTTTGTGTCGTTTTTGTTGAAATCAAAATAAAATTGCTTTGTCGAAGTTTACGGGATATAAGACATTATCTTCTTTGCTGATTATTTTGATTATTTTTAACAATGAACATTGGTATTATTGACGTTGAACAAAAAATGTCAAAGCGCATTGTCCTTTGTAACTATATTATCAACTAAGGTATTCTTTTTATTTAGAAAAGTTTTTTTTACTGTAAAAGTCTCTTGATAAGATTATCCATCTATCATCTTGTGCAATAACTCCATTTGAAAAACATAGCGTCTTCCCATGACATAAAAGAGAACAGAATTCTATGGATAAAATGTATCCTACAGTTATAACTACCTGTGCCAAAACTTAATTAAAATCCGTCCATTAGTTTTAGTTTGATTGAGTTACTAGCCATCATCCAAACATTGAAATTTTCGCATTTACATTAGTGATATAAGTCAGATATTATCTACTGCGATTATCTGTACAACAGTCTATCTACTTAAAGAACATCAATTGTAATCTACTGAATTCAACACCTTCGCTCCTAGAACTCCTTGCATTAAGTAATATTCATCATTCAAGTCTCAAAAGTGTCAAGTTTATTTAAATACTAGCCGACCCGCGCAACTTCGCTTGCGTCACATAAGAGAGAATAGGTCAAAATTTTCCCCGTTTTTGTAACATTTTTCGTTGCTACTTCGCTCCTATTTGTCGTAGCGTGATGAAATATAGCCTATAGCCTTCCTCGATAAATGGACTATCTAACACTGATAGAATTTTTCAAATCGGACCAGTAGTTCTTGAGATTAGCGCGTTCAAACAAACAAACAAACAAACAAACAAACAAACAAACAAACAAACAAACTCTTCAGCTTTATAATATTATATAGTATATAGTATAGATATCCTTCATATCGTTGCATCGGAATTAGTTCCAGCCCTTGATGGAATGGTTTATAACGTGCATCGTGCGAATTCGCCGCTGATATTCGCTTTATGTTCGGCGCCTGGGCAGCCTGTGCAAATATGGACGTAATGACGTATAGACTTTGCAAACTATAGATCTTTCGAATAAAAACATTATATCCAGAAAAATTTATAGAATTCCATAGGATTCATAGTAGGTCCAAATTGGGCTAGGCTTGTGTCTAGGACACCTGAAGAATAGCTTTCAGAAGTAGAATAAATGATTATCTCCGGGTTAGATATGAAACCTCGCCTTCCTTTTCATTACAACCATGTGAAACGAGATAGAAGTGCCCAAAATCTTATTTGATAAAAATAAGCAAATATTCCAGTTAATTAGTTAGTTGTAAATAATATTTAAAAGAACCAACTAATATTATACACGCAGTCTGTATGGCTGTTTGGCAAGCTTGACGACTAAAATGCTGAAATTATTTTGAAGAAATCTTGCATTAAGATAGTTGAACATTATGAGTCGAATACAAGTTGCTTAAGTTTCCGATATTACGATCGAAGGTAGGTACAGAATATTTAATCATCTGAAATAAGTAGTAAATTCTATCTAATCAGAGATTTTCTTTATAAAACTTGTATAGACGAATAAATATCAAATAAAGTTAAGCCTATCTATATTTAGTGACAAAATATTTGAAAACGGCAATCGGAAGCGCTATACATAATGATTTACAAAACCCATAAAATTATGTAAATGATGTTATTAATTTGGCCATTAATTAAGTTTTTTCTAAGGTATAGCAGTCAATTTTACTATAATTGTATTTTGACGTTTGACCAAGATTTTTAAAGTTTATGTGCGTGACTCATGTATTTGAAACTGAGCTTATATTAAAACAGTTTTTTAACATGTAAAATATTTATCGGAACTTTAAAATATGATCAAATATGTCAGTTATCCACATGGTATCAAAAGTGAAGTACAAGGCACTAGAAAAAATCGAATAAAGACTTGAACGGCCAGTTTCATTGTTCTTGAATAAGTCTCAGATAACCTATCTGCTAAATAAAGTCATCTCAAAATAATGTCGACTGTGAAAATTCCATCTGATAAACTACCTAGTATTTATCCAGAAGTGCACGGATATTAAATGCAAAAGATATTGGTTAATAAATAAGCTTCAGTTAACCTATCTACTGAATAAAAAAAGACCACAATATTTAAAAAAACAGCTGTCAAAATTCCATCTGATAAAGTACCTAGTACTTATCAAGGAGTAGAGATATTTGCCAAATCTATTAGTTTAAGGAGTCTGTGAGCGCAGATCGATGGATCCCATCGTTAGTTCGGGTTCCAGGACCCATTAAGATTTCCGTCCGCAGAGTTGCGCGGGAGCAGCTTCAACACAACAATCTAAAACGACACAAGTCCCTTCAAACCCTGCCAAGGAACTTTAAACCTTAAGAACGACATTTGTTCTAGTATTCGAAATGACATTCTTTGTTCGAATTGTTAAAAATATGGAATGATTTCTTTTTTATTTTAAATGGTTTTTAAAGTTCATTTTTCGTTTATTGTTTCAGACATTGCATATTGGAAACACATTATATAATTTCTGAACAAATTTCGATCTTATTGTCTTCGAATTTGAGTTGAATTTCGTTTGTTCGTGAGAATTTTTCTCAGAAAACTGCCCGTTGTTTAGTATCACTCATTTTTATAGTGGTTTTAAGATAATGGTATTGATTTACCACTATATATGGGCATCGGTGTAATCTAAAATAAGGTTTTATAGGTAGCTGTACAATCGCGAACTTCATTCTTAAAATTTATTAACGGGTTTTGGAAAGTTCGTGTATTAAAAGTGGTGATGATATAAGTACAGTCAGTCAATCAAATATGTGATGATTGAGATAATTTTATCATTTTAATATTGTAATGTTTAGAAATATAGTTCTTAAAGATCTTGCCAAAAGAGTAATACAAATATCTGATTGGAAACAGTCCAAGAATAAATGAAATATTACAGCAAGCAATTTCCATAGCAAATAACATTCAACAAATCGAAAAAAAGCAACCAATATCCTTACAAATTATCCATTTATAAGAGTACTATCAAAATCGGTTCCGCACGTCCGAGCATACTAACAAACAGACTGACAGAATAATGCATCAATATTATCTTCAATACATAGAATTGCAGTACACAAAAAATGTGCGTGCGCGCAGGAAATCGTCTGTCTCTCTCGCACTTATAGAATTTAGTATTTCCGTCTCTTTCTCGCGTAATACCAGTTTTGGTGTCTCGAAGTTATTGTCAGAAGTGGGAGGTTTGCATGGTGACCATAGAGTAATGAAAATTCCATACAATTTTGTTTTTTTTATGGGTTTTTACTTTGTCGTTTATGGGTATCAGATATCCATACTAGTTTTGCAATGGGAGGGTAGGCCATAAATTGTAAGTTCGGAAATTTGTTTTTGAGTTATTTTTACTTCTTTTATAGATTGTATTAAGAGTTTGCTACAATGCGAATATTTTAAAGAAAATTTGAGCTTTATTAGGTGCGTAAGTTTTAAATAAAAGCAATTTTAATCAAAACATACCGATGCGAAAACTGCATTTTAGTTTGTTTCGGTGCGCATCTCTGAAACTACTAGAACAATTTTGACCAATGAGAAAGCGAATCACTTTAAGCCTGAACGTAGGCACTATTTATAAGAAAATACACTTTTTAAGCTCTTTATCTTAAAAGATATAAAACATATATCTTATAAGTCAAAAACAGAACATATTTATGTCGACACTTCTGAAATACCCCTTACATCTACATTGGAACATGAATGGTGTAAAACATGATGTAACAGGCAGGTGACCACAATTTCTCTTTACTGACTGTACATGTAAAAACAACCCTAACACGCTTGTAATATAGTTTAAAACCCTTTGACATATGTAGCCATATGACAGGTGAGTCATAAGTGACAAAGAAAAATACACCTTGAAATATGGGTGAAGGGTTGAAATTGGGTTGAGTTGAAAATGTCAATCAGTCGATAAGTACATTCGACGACAACAGTTAATTACTGTAATAAGTAAGAATTATGTTATTGAAGGTACAATTTAATTTTTATGGAAACTGAGTTTAATTTGTAGTTACCAACCGTAGATTATTATGCTTTTAAATGTTAAAATGTCGTTTCTTATGTTTATATTGGATTTTTATGGTCGGATGTTTAGTGTTATTGTACAGTAGCTAATTTATGAATAAACAGATATGTTACACATACGTTTATATAATTTTTATTGGTCTTATATTATTAAGAATTCCTATAAGTCATTATATCATAATGGAAATCGACTGAAATGTCAAATAATTCCTGGCAAATGTATAATTGACATTTTGGGGTTGAATAAGGGCATAAAAATTATTACCCCGAAATAAATATTTCCTTCAAGTTTGTATTTAAGAAAAAAGAAAATATCGGAATGAGTTCAGCAGTTCGTTCAATCATTGCAACGTTACAACTAGAATTCCTTTTGCATTTATAATATCAGATTCATCTTTGTCATCAATACAAAAGAAAAAATCATAATAAATGCAATTTCTCTTATCTTTCTCCCTAAGGTTTAACATTACCATAAAAATTGGGTCACGTTATTGTAATATTGACACATGAGATTCGAACCCCGTATACAAGGGGAAGGGACATTGTCCGACGATGACCGTTACAGGGATAATATGGGGATGTTTTGGGCAAATGTACAAATTCAATAAACGTGTTGATTTAATAGATGTTTTCTTTGCAAAGATTCTTTCTTTCCGAAGTTTGGGGCGTATTAATTCTGAATAGAGTATTTAGCTTTTATTTTTGTTATTTATGTAGAAGTGAAAATGATATGGGCTTATTTATTAGTTGCTACGATTGGGACCACAAATGTATAGTATCTGTTAATTTTACATACAATTATATTGCAAAGAGACTTGTTAGTCTTTTTCAAAGTCGAAGAAATTGACTTAACTATCATATTTCATAATAATATTTCAGTTTCAATAGAACATATAACCAGCCATTTATTTTGATCCTTTAATCGCTTCGAAGTACGGTAAGGATTAAAAAAACAATAAAAACTAGAAAACCGTGCTATTTTTGCAAAAGGTAGTGTAAATAATATGCCCCATATTAAGAATAAACATCGTCCAGTCCCAAAATAATACCGTCCAGCAATGGACCATCCTATTCAACCCCTAAACAATAGTACATACAAAATAGCGAAACGTTCCCACACTTCTTCAACCAATAAATTAATACATTCAAAAGATATTCACAAAACCAAATGCATCACATTGCACAAAGTATTGACAAACACAAAAAAAAATCAAGAATTCCCTTAGATACGGAAAATTTACGTTCCCATGGGATCTCAAAAGGAACCATCGATTATCCCAAATTCAACCCCAGCTCAACAAAATAAGGTTGAATTTTAAATGGCGATTTGTGCAACAGATTTTGTTGGCACCGAAATTTTTATTTTGGATTTTATTTTTGTACACATAAGGGTGGTTTTTGGGTGTGTTATGGGGGTGGTAGAACACCACCTGTCGGGTCGTGGGACAGGTCATATACATCCCTCTTATGCCACCGAATTGCACATCCTGTATTGGATTTTATCAGAAAGTTGGCTTAGAACTTTTTGTTTATTGTTAACAGCTGCTCAGGGTTTTAAGGATTTCCTGGTTCAAAAGGTTTTGGGGGACTGGATATTACTACTTAATGTCGAAACTCAGTAAAATTATTTACTGATCTTGCCAAAATAGATATTTAGGTTGCTATTACAGGCATTTTACAATAATATAAATTATTGAAAATGAGAACGGAATTGATTTGTCAGTCTATTTACCATTATGTAGCTAAGTGGCTGCACATATTATTAAGAAAAAAAAAGATTATAGTATTTCAAAATAGAATAATATCTATCATACAAAAGCAAGTAGATAAAGCCAGTAAAAGAATAAATCGTTTTCTTTTAGTTTTTCTTTGGTATCTGCCTACCACTGTGTATAAGCGTCAAATTAAATACAAAAAAGTGTAATAAAATAATTTAACAGTCAAAACAAATACAAAAAAATTCTGAATCTAATGATTTTTTTCGCAAAATATTTACTTCATTTTCGCGAAATGTGTTCAAGGTGACACAATTTATCGTTGGCCAGTATTTTTAGGTGTTTAAATATAAATCTAGTTCTAATTCCGAGTGTTATTTTTAAAGCTGTTATTTTTTATGTTTAATTAATTAACATTTTGTATGACAAGATGTATGGATGTGAATGAGGTAAGGGAAGTTTGTAAGGATTGTACTAAGTTGCGTTCTTTGGTCTCTGACTATCCGTATGGGAAAGAGAAGTGATATTATGTATGTTTTAAGACAAATTATTTTAATGTTAATGGTCTTTTTAATTTTGAATAGATGTTGATGTTTATGAGTAAAGTTCAGAGTTTGATTACCGAGACAGAACTACTGCATTTTTATACTTATTCTCAATTTCGTTACAATATTTTGTATTCATAGATTATAGTTCAATTTTCTTTTTAAACTTACTACACAACAAATTGTTCACTTTTAGTAAAATTTTTGCATGTTTAAAATCCATCGATTAATAGTTAAAAAGACCCCTCGATACGTAAACAAAGGGAGCACATGTCTTCCATCATGTGGGCTTTTATATACAAATGAAAATGAGTCTTATTTATATAACGCTAAGGTCGAAATTCTATTACAAGGGGTGGTAATAAATTGAGGAAATGTCTTTGTAATGGAAAACAAAAGGTGTAATTGTACAGTGTAGTGCATATAATTGTATACAGCAGAAAATTAAGAAACAATGTTTTTGTTTTGCTGTTTTATGATATGAAGATTCTAATATCTATAATTTTAGATGTTACTAATATCCTGACAGAATAATGATAGTATAAGTCGGATAAGAAATCGAACCTATGACTTTCAATAAGAATGGCGTCAAGTGTCTAGAGTTAGAAGTAGAAGTATGGTTTTTAATTGGCAAAAATATTTTTATTGAAGACGAAATTTTCAGATAAAAATTGGCAAGACCTAGGTTTATTCTAGGCGTTCAAGGTAATACCAATATTAGACTAGAATCTAGATAAAAATAATGTTAATCTATACATTATAAGTATTAAAATATGCTAAAAGAAGCTAAGCGATTAAGACTGTTGCTATGTTATTTTAGTGGCTGCGGATTGGTAACTCATTAGAAAGAGTATTTTGTAAAATTAAAGAAGTTTCGAACCCAGTATAGCATTCTTACAAGCTATTTATGTATTATAGTTTTATACCCAAAGAAATAAAGTAACCGAGCTTCAATTTTATATTAATAATACGATACCTAAATAAAAAAAACACATCCCAAAAATTGCATCAACTATTTTGCTCGAACATACATTAGAATGACTAAACACTTACAATGTTATTTCAACTTTATCTACCTAGAAATAGAGTCGATATTCGTATAGTGTGTGAGACGTTCTTCTGTTAGGTATTTAGACGTTTGATGGCGTGACTAGGATTGCTGACGTCATCGAAATAATCAATGATTGTTCTTGCTGAGATGGTGTTATAGGAAATAATTATATTATTATTTAGTAGAATTTGTTGATAGGCAATAGTGTTAATGATGATATTTTGTTTTTAGAGGTTAAAATTTTACAATTAAATAAAAGCCTAATATTGACAGTGGTCAATTGCAACTAACAAGCTTATCTGGCGCTTTTAAGGAAATTCTAATGTTCCAGGGTACCAGGATCGATATTGATTTTAAAGTAAAACTTGTTAAGTTTATGTACGTTTTGTATTAAGTTATGTCCTATGTACTACCTAGGGGACACTTCTAAGTTAAATGTCGTATTTTTTCAAATACTTCCCATAAAACGTTATAAATCATTAATGAAAATTATGAAATATTTTTTTACATGATTCTATAAAATTTACCCTCCATAATAATACGCGTTATGTAACACAACGTTGAATTTCAGTATTAAAATCAACCAGTAACTTTTAAAACAAGTGCAAAGCAAGCGACATCAGGTGCCTAACACATGTCGTTCGCAGTTTAGTGTTAACTCACAACATACACATTGTCCACTCTCCCATGTAATTGGTCAACACTGTCGCCGCCGGGGTGGTCTAATCGACCGACTTTTTGGCCAGTTTTTTGATATTGACCTAGTTTGTTTTTTGTTTTTCGCGAACACCTGTTTTTGAAGCCTTATATTTATAGTGGTTATTGTGCGGATGCAAAACATTTTTTTTGGGATAGGCTTTTACTGAAGATATAAAAGTATTGAATTATTTTACATGATCTTTTTACTATGTATCAAAAATGAGTGAAATATACTATAATTTTGTTAATATTTACATTAATGGAATATTATAAGAATCTTATTTTCATAAAAATATTAAATTTTGGAACATTACTAGAGTTTAATTTGCCATAAAAATAAAAAAAACGCTAAGAAACTGTTTATAAGAAATTAAAAAACTGAAATACAGCTGGACGCAATTCGGAAAATATGTTTCAGTGACATAAAACCAAGCAAAGTCGGGTTTAAAAAACACTTTTTCAGTGGCTTACTACACATTTTCATAGCTGAAAACGCCCACATTCCCAAGTAGCAATAGCAAACACCTTAAGAAGTCCCAATGATAAATTCCCCGGATATTCGGAGGTCAAACTAACGGATAAATTATGAACCCTCACGTAATTAGCATAGATAGTGCGGACCCCAAGATTAGGGTCCTAGTGTTCTTATCTCCAACGATAGATTTATTATAACTACTGTTGACCTTTAGTGACCTTAATGACCATGTTTTGGGTACCTATTTGTAATACGTGAAGGTTTAAAGACTTCCGAATAAGTGCCGGTTAGCTTAACAAGTCGAATTCTGTCGAAATTTGGCAAAACGAAAAAGGTTTTTTTGTTCATAAAATTACTTTGCCTTCCTGTCCCTTTAAAACAAGCGCTACGTAACGTTTTTTCGAAACACCACGTCAAAAGAAAATAAATTATAACAATTTAAAAACTATGCTCTCCGTTTTCCTGCAAAGTTGGTTGAAACTAATTTGTAACTTTACAAAAGTCCCCGGTCAATTCTAACCCTTGAATGATGACTGGCAATTTAAAGACCTCCGGATTTTGCCTGCACTTGCTATTTTAAGGGTCACATATTAATCATTTTAGGGTTAACGGAAACTATTTTGATTTATTATTGTGTACTTTAGTTTAAAACTATTTGATATTAGGATAAAATGAGAAGAAAATCCATAGGGAAAAAGGGAGGCTTTTGCCCAGGAGTGGGACACAAAAAAGGACTGAAAGAAAAAAAAATGCTAATTGTGTTGCTAAGCGAATGTAATTTTAGACATGTTTTTTGATTAATTTCTGTATTTGTTCCTTATTTTAGAATTAAATTGTATCTAAGTTAGTTCGTTGACCTTTTGAGTCTATATTTCAACTAAACAATTATTTAATTTTGTTGAAATAAAGGTACACCGATAGTGTACTTTAACATGTTATTTATATACCAAATATACATTATTTTAGTTACGTTTTAAAATGTATTCAAATCTATCCTAAATTATAGATATTGAGCATTTGTTAATGGCAATGTAGGTACTACATGAAGTCCCGTATTCGGTTCTCGGGTCATGCAAAGTACTATTGGTATTTCATAATTTGTATTAGTACTTGTATTTCTCAACAGTAACCGGGAGTTTAGTATCGTGAAAGTATGGCAATAGGCTCCCTTTTAACAGGAGTTAAATTGTTAATACTGAAACCGGGTAGTATTTCATATACCTTTGCTTAAATCTTTGAGTATAACAGACGTGATATTATGTATGTATGTATGTATGGATGTATTTATGTATGTAATTTTGTATTTAAGAATTGATTCTTTTTCTATTCAGGCCACTTTAACCCACTATTGAGTATAGACCTTTTCCTCAGTACGCCATTTTTTTTAATATTCCCCGCTTGTTTCATCCATTGCAGTACACATTTGTATGTAATTTTGTATTTAAGAAACGATAGCCTATACTTTAAACCGACCAAAATGTATATGTTGTTACAATGCGGCAGTGCGTTAAGTAAAGGTCGTATGTAACAGGTAAGGTTACGGATGTAGTTAACTAATACCGGTTCCTGAATATTAGTTAATGACATTGCAGGGTTAAGTTACAGATGAGTTTTGGAGATGGGCTTTTTAGGGTTAAATGTTATTTTGATGTTGGGTTACACATATACATACATATAGGCAAAAAATGGATTTATAACTAATTAATAGTAATTTAATTTTAAGTTTACGTTGTATATTTTATACCCAAAATAAGAAAAATATTTCCTTTTCAAAATTGTTTAGTTATGTTAAAATTATGTAATAATTCTTGAATGGCACATGAAATCTACGCATAATAAGTATTTAGTATTTCAAGAACTTTCTATCCCACTGCTGGAATTATCTATAAACGTAAATATGGTACAAAAAATTCGTATATCATATTATAGTACTACTTATCTTTTATTATTGTCATTTTTGAGACAATATATTTTATAAAAGCTCTACTATTTCTTAGTAACCATATTTTCAATATTACACTGTAGTATCAAATAAAATAATCGTCTCAAAAACCGGTATTTAAAAAAGCTTTAAATAAAAGTTGCCATATAACAAATATATATTATAAAACATTTAGGTATAACAATGTAAAATATCTGAAACAATTGCGTAACAAGAACGGGTCAGTGTGGAATTAACATCACACATTGACGTAAGACGAGTGTTGCCAACTTTTATATTGTGACGGGTTTGTGGCAAAAATGTGGGCAGAAAAACTCCACTGACGTCTTTTTTTGGGAAAATATTTTGAAGAATAGGCATATATTTTAAGTAGTAGTTAACAGTTTGGATACATAACAGAGTACAAGGCATAATAAAATATTGCAAAGGGTGTACAAAATATTTAGAAAAAGCAATAGATTAAGTACCGGTAGTTAAAAGAGATAGACCCAATAATATATGTATTATTATTGCACGCATTCTAAATAACTTCATAAGGTATCGATTTTAGGTACGATTTTGCGTACGAAAATTCCAATTAATTCATTAACTATCACATCGAGTATAAATCTTTACCTACGCTGCTCAAAAATCATCAACTTATTAATTATATAATCACAAAGACAAAATAATTCAAAATGTTAACTTCACACGCATGGCAACACTCCACAAGAATAGCATGGATGCGCCACCTGCGCGCGCGCCTAATTTCTGTTGGCATTGAGTAGCGACAAGGTCACAGTGACGTCATAGCAACGCTTTCGGCAACTTGTGGATATGACAAGGCGCATATCCGTGTTCGCACTCGCGATTCTAATGCCTTTGAATTATTATTACTGGTTTTTGCTTGGTGATAGAATAATGGATTATAGTTATAAAGACTTTATTTCTTTTATCCTGGGAGTTTCACTACCAAGGGGTATGGTGTTATAACCCTGGTTACTTGGTTGTGGAGATCCGATAGGTAGTTGCTATATGTAAAATATCAGTATATAGTACTCCAAAGACTAGGTTTTTTTAACTTGGGAATCTGATAACTGGTCTGATCGTGTTATAACCTAGATAACTAGGGTTAGGTCTCTAGTGTAGAGTTTAGTCAAAAAAAGTTATTTGAGATTGTTGGTTAAAGGAGGTTCACAACCTCAGTATCACTTTTAGTTTAAATATTACCATCCTAGATGTTATAACAAAAACTCCAGAATATTCCAATGTTTTAGAACGCGTGAAACTAAAATAATAATTAAAAGATAAATTTTTAAACTAAAATGTTACACAACTCCAATATTAAAATCTTATGCATTCATCTAGAAATCTCCATAAAAGTTTTAGTTACTTTAGCAAGTGATAAAACTATTTAACGGCCATTTTAGCACATATTTAGAATATTAATACCGACTATAAATCTAAGTCTATTAAGATTCAGATCGAAAACCAGATTTGAGATGTTAGAATTTAAAAATATATTTTTAGAAGTTTATTGTCTTATCCTTCCTATTCAAATAGGTTTTGCATGCAAAATGTATTATGTAATAATAGTTAAATACATAAAAATAAATTTATGTATTTTATTTCTGTTAAAAAAATAAAAAAGTGATATTTTGTCTTTGTATGGGATTTTTCATAACGAAAAAAAAAAGATTTTCAAAACATGTTAAAAACGATTAAAATCTTTAAAACTAAGGTACGGTTTGTTTGTTTGCGGGGTTCTTTATCCAAAACTACTGGCTACTGAGCCAATAAAGAAAAAACGTCTCTGGTAGTTAACTACACAGTTCCTGAATAACATAAGATCCTTTCGAATGGTCACTGAATATCTCGGCATAGATTCTATCACAGAAAATCTTTTCATACGGAAAAACCAGTTAAAATTTATTCTATAATACTTTAGCTAAAATGTATGGATGTGAATGAGGCAAAGGATGTTTGTAAGGAAACCAAGTGGCGTTCTTTGCATCTCTGCCTACCCCTATGGGAAAAAGGCGTGATATTATGTACGTATGTATGTATGTACGTATGTTTGTATGTATGTATGTATTTTAGCTTAATTTTAATACACTTTGCTTATACAAACCGGATTCAACTTATTACACACAATATTCTCAGTCGAGTGAGTCCGGAGGTTTGTCCAAAAAACACACAAGTACTGCCAATTAGTATTAGTGTTGATGGAAACACACGGGTGGACGGTTGGAGCGGGCCGGTCAGACGCGCCGGGCATTTGACGTCAGAGAACATGGATGTGGTGATTATTTGAGTGTTAAGGTACGTATTACGTGGGAAAGGTGTGGCGAAATTATTTATAGATATTTGTTACTAGGCTGAGGTGGGACCGGGTTGGACACGTTAGTCGAAGACACCTGAAGAGACGGCCTAATATTAACTAACACAATAGGTGCCGTAAGATAATCAGCAAAAACGGGGTAGGCCTAAAAAGGAGGTATAATCTGGACACGTTCCTGAAGGAATAGATGCAGAAAGTAAACGATTTAAGGGTCTGAAAATCTGCGGCAGAGGTTTTCGTGTACAACGACAAAGGGCGAAAAAAGTTAATACGTCAGTTTGCTAATGATTTTTTTGATAATATTGGCAAGCCTATTACAATTTGCAGATCAAAATTACGTATAACTCACTAAGTTTTTATAGAATACATTTCAACAGCACTTTATTCCAATCTACGAGGTTAAGAATATAAGTGAAGAGCTATCATGTATCTCTCCAATCATCAAAGTATTAAAAAAACGCGTAGCAACCGCACAGAACAGTCTACAGTATATTTCATATTTGTCTAGAACTCGACACAGCTATTTATCTTCGGCTAGAAATAATACCTATTTCTTATATTATATTGATTGACAGAGATAGATGATAAATTATAACTTCTAAAATATTTTGACTTTTTGTTCAATGAGCATCAACGATTATAAGTTACTAATATCAGTTCGTGACTCCGTCTGCGTGGCCTGTAGTTATATGGCTTTCCATCCGCATAGTTTCCGTTTCTCTGAAATTTCCCGGATTATAAATTAGTCTTTTCTCAAATGTCAAGCTGTCTTTGTACAAAGTTTGATCCAAATTGGTTCAATAGTTTAGGCATACAGAGATAGACAGACAGAGTAGCATTTATAATATTAGTAGGGATCAGTTTTTTTGAACAGTTAATTCTTTCAGCACTTTCGAAGAGGTGAAAATATATTTTTTGTTGATTCCATTTTTTGTTGAGGTCCACGTTTCTCCGATTACTGACCTCCACAACTCAATTACTAAAGAGATAGGTACCGTTTCCATAAGAAACGTTACGTTATTTTTTACAAATACTTCACCGATATGATTGCAATTTAAAAGACAGGTACTTTAGAAGTAGTAACGATGTTTTTTACTGATAAGACTGGGCACTCATGTAGGGTCCTGGGGAAAGAATCAAGTAGTCTATGCGGGTAGACGGTAAACTGTAGACTATAGGTGAGAGTTGAGTATGTACCGTCAAAAATCTGTCCATATAACATACATTAAAAAAGATCGAATTGAAAATATCCTCCTTTTACGAAGGCGGTTAAAAAAAAATGCATTGCGCCAGTACCATTATAGATGTGAATTAAGTATTTACCGTCAAAACTCAGTAAGTATTCTCCTTTTTTTGAAGTCAGTCAAATATTAGAGATCTTTTAACGTTGTGTTAATTTGAAATTCTTAAAGTACTATATGTTTAGGTCAAATGTTTAAAAATCTTAAAATGATAATTGACAAAATTAGCGTTTATATTAATTTTCGTCTTACTTAATCCATGTTTAACGATTTACCTTAGTATTATATTTAATCTATTCTTAGAAAACCACATAATAATCAAATATGAACGTATTTTGTTTCGTGGTTACCACTTTAATTATGTTGCCTTCAAGTAATAATACGATTTCAACATTATATTTCTCACCAACAAAACTATAGCCAACACATCAGACAACTTGCTCACCAAAATTTACATCCGTATGTCACATTTATTAAGTTCCACGCCCCGATATAAAACGAATTGCGTGTATAAATTTCGGTGAAGGAAATAACCTGTCGGTTAATTAATTAATTATATTGAGGATAATTAAATATGTCGCTTTTAAATTCGTTTTAAGTTAAAAGTTGTATAAAATTAACAATCACAATAGCTTTGAAATAAAGAAATATGGTCATGACAATTTTTGGGGCAAGTAAGTCTGTGGATAATTTAATTATTTACACTTAAGTTCAATTAAGAAACTTATTTAAAAAATTCGTTTTACTTAATCAGATTACTCACGCTACTAACAAATTTGAAACAACAAGTTGGTTCACAAATTCGGCGAACAAATCATCTAACTTAATCGTCTGTGTGTCAGTCAATCTAATGACGATCTGGCAGTTACAACGAAATATCTTAAAGGTTAAAATGTGTTTTATTTCTTTGTGTTTAAGGTCGTTATTTGAGTAATATTGATGTAAGGAAGTAATGTATTTAAGCATGTGCTTATTATAAGTGACTTAACGAGTGAAGTCAAGAACAAGTATTAGGGTGTATCGTTTGAAGGATTTCTGAGGATTTATTTGAAGCGAAAAAAATTTTATTGTTGATATTATTTGTTATTGAGGATGAGTTATTATATTATTAATGAATTTGACTAGGTAAGCCTAGATTTAAAGGTTGTTACTACCTATAAGAATGTAGCTTCAAAAATGATTGTTCCAATGCACTTAAGTATACTTTGATGCAAAAAATAGTGGCATTTAAGTTTTAAATGCTACCTGTTTCTTATTTATTCTGTTTTCTATGCTTTCCTGTTTTATTTTAATACTAAAAAGGGCCCCGCAAGACTCTTTACGAGGCTAGCAATTTGTATTTTCTAGGAAAATTTAAAGTTCTTTTTTCTATGTCGCATCTCTTTGGTAGAGTAGTAATACAGAGTAGTTTCAAGAAATAGAGTTTTTTTTCTATTTTTTTTGTATCCCAAGAAAACCATATAAAGTAGATAACACAACGAACAAAGAATGCTGAACACAGCCTCCGGGCCAAATTATAACGCGAGATAAAGATAGACGAATCGCGTGACCAACTCTACGATTAGTGTAATTTTGTTAGACAACAAGAATTTGGACGTCACTCACATTTACGAACAACACACAATAATAATCTATAACTTTTAAAATATTGTTGCATCTTTATTGTATAACTATAGCCCGTGACTTCGTCCCCGTGGTTTGTGACTTACGACACAATTTTCACACAAAATTCTATCCCCATCAAATCTCTTCAGGGGTAGAATTGATTAAAATCCTTTCTTAGCAGATGCCTACATCATAACATCTACCTACATGCCAAATTTCAGCCCGATCCGTCCAATGGTTTGGGCTGTGCGTTGATAGATCACTATGTCAGTCAGTCACAGAGTTTGTTTGTTTTAACGCGCTTATCTCAAGAACTACTGGTTCGAATTGATCTTTACTTTTGTATTGAATAATCCATTTATTGTGGAAGGATATAGGCTATATAACATCACGCTATGACTTATACGAGTGGAGCAGCGACAAAAAATGTCGTGAAGCCGGGAAATTTAAAGTCTACGCGGGCAAAATCGCGGGCGCTCACTAGTGTCCGATAAGATAAACTGTTTTATACCTATTATATTTATTGAAGGTATTTTATTGGATGCGTCTGACGCATGAAAAACCAGATAGGTAAGTTAGATAAATATAATGACTTTTACAAGTATTTTTATTATTAAGTTATCAATATAATTATCTGAGAGTAAGTAGGTATAGTTAAGAGTAGTTTATCAGTACGCCAGCACTTAGGAGTGGAAGCCTTGAATGAAAAACAAGACTTATTTAACCATTATTTGATAATGAGGAGAATAATAAATTGTTTTCGGAAAATCTTTGGCGTTGTTTTTGATGTTGATGAAAATGTTTTCATGAAACATTATTTCAAAGATTTTTTGTTTCAATCTTCAGAATCAAATTTAAAGGACAACCCAGGACGTTTCCGAGTTATTAACAATAAAACGCTAATTTTCAAATTTAAGACTTTTCCATTAAAACTTAACGTTCAAATTCCTTTGTAAATAATAGTTTCTTGAAAATAATTTGCGTTTGATGTACAAGCGATTTAAGGCTTTAAACTGAGGGTTGTAAGGCAGTTAGTGGCGTGAAACAAATAGGTTTTATCTCATGAGTCGTTATGTATGACGCAATACCTACTCAAGCGTAATAGCTAGTGTCAATCAAAATTATAAACCAACAAATTTATTTGTGCACTCCCGAAAATAATTGCTGAGCGAATATCGACTTTATGCCCTTAGGTTAAGGTTCAAGGCGTAAAGAATTGAAATCGTTTGAGGAAATAATTTTGGTTGTACGTTCCAAGAATTGCTTTGGAACAAGACGTTCGGGTTAGACCAAAGTTAGTTGATTTAAACATTTTTAGGAAGAGATGTTAAAATTCTGTTTTAGATTATTATAATATAACAATAATAAGATTATATTAAAAAGTTAAATTTTACATAAGTAAATATTATTAAAATGTAAGTAGGTAGGTATTAAAAACTTTTTTTTTTGTAGATTAATAATATTTTTGAGGAGTAAAAGTACTTTTACAACACTCTAATTTATGGTCAAATTTTAACACCGACAATAAATTAATATTTAAACTGTTACTCTAAATATTATTAATTAATTAAAACAACCAGTTTAATAAATAAATTATAAAAGTGATGTAATTATTTTATGTTAATTTCCTACATGATTATAATATTCGCGAATTATTATTTATCGGTAGTTAAAATAATGTTTAAAACTAATTAATCATATTTCAATGCTGAGGGTCATGTGCTCACGTGGGAAAAGAACGTGATTTGTGTGCTTTTAAATTATATATAATAGTTAAATAATAATAATATAGTTATTATTACTTATCTTTATTATATTCAAGAGATAAATATTAAAGTATTATTACATACGGTTTATTTGTGACTATACTAATATAGACAGTATAGTCACTAATAAAAACGTTTTCGCAATTTTAATAATATGTCAAAATTAACAATTTCTACAGGCTTACAATCATAACTGTATTAATTAAGTAATTTTTGTAAAACTAGAAATTCAGCAATGAGCAGCAGCTTTGGGTCACAAAATCTTCATTTTGATGGACAAATAGTCTCGTACAACACAATAATATAATGAAATATACTAAAATAAGTCTATAAAACATCGTAAAGTGAATTTAAATAAAATGACCCTTTAAAAAGTATGGATTTGCTCAAAGAAATCGACTAAAGTCATGCTCATCAGAAGCTTGTTCAATGGCGCCTATTATATTATATTAATTATAAATAATTAATTATTATTTTTGCTTAAGGTTGTCCTCATGTCAAAGACTTCATCTAAGCGAACTTTTTGTTGCACATCCAATTTTGACACAGACATATTAGTTAATTTTAAAAGTCGTTAGGTCGACCCAAGTGCATTAGATATAATTAATAATAAAATTATTATTTGAGCTCGAAAATGACTATATTATTATAGTGTACATACACTTATGTATATATTTTAAATTATCTTTATTGAAATTTCAAGAAAAAATTGATTTGTTTTTTTTCTGCCCTTTACAAAATTATATCTAATTCATAATCGTGTTTCGATATGTGTTTAAGTTTCTTCTGTTTTCATTTTATCTTAAAAATACAAGCGCATAAAAAATCTATCACTGATAATGACCGCTGAATTAATTATAATATTCCTTTTCAAGTCATTGACCACATATAAAAAGTTGTTTGTACTTAATTATTATGTATACAACTACTAAATGTGTTACATTGAACACTCTGTATTCAAAACTAAAAACCAGTTTAACTTAATCCATGATTTCAAAGGAAGTCTTCTATTAGACAGGTCTCAGTAAACTGGCTTATAAAACCACTTGACTTTGACCCCGCTCGAGGAGAAATATATTTCTATGCATAGATCAAGATATATCGGATTTCCTGCATATTTAATGGTAATAAATTACAATGTTCCCAATCTAAAAATTAAGATTAATCGAAATGTTTCAATTAAATAATCTGCATGTAAAGTCTTAATCGAACTATAATTAGAATTTAAAATACAGACAACTAATAGACTAGAAGTAATTATAAATAATAAAATAAAAAAAAACGATAACAAATAATTTCAATTGTGTAACGAATTCGCCAAAAAACGTTACACAACGGAAACGCGAGTGCCAAAACTCGCGAAATTAAATTTCTAACGTTCGTCGTACATAGAATCCGTCATTCTCGTTCGCCGGCGACATTGACAATGAGTACGGACGGTTTGGACTTGGTATGCGGCCTTGAAGCGTATTCGGCGCTCGCACGGCGCGGGAAAACGAGATCGGGTTTTTTATAATCGATATTAGACGTGCTGAATAGATTATTCGATTCGATTTGCAAAATACATTTTATTCGATTCGGGAAGTTGAAGTAGCTTTATGGATTGTTTGAATAAAATTGTAAAAAATAACCATTACTACACAAATCTCGGAGAAAAATTTGTCTCAAAATAGGTAAAGACAGTTGAGGTCCTAGACCACTACATCGGTCAAGTTTCGTTTGTGTGACAAAGTAAAACTATATCAAAAGTGACACAAAAAAACGCTTATAGCATCTTACTATTCAAGGATAAGTATCCTGAAATAACTCAGGATATTGAAGTTTCGAGGATAACAGAAGTCGTTTAAGAATTACCATAAATTAATAATTCAGAAACAACAATATTGCATAATAATGCAAAAACAATCGTGAATAAGTGCATTAAGAATGTTGAAAATATTTGTTTAAAATAAAGAGTCACGGCCAGGTATTGGCATTTCTTTAAGTAATAAAAAATAACGATTTAGGAAAAATACATAAATTTTTGTATAATTTTCTGGCATAGTGATACTAAAGTCCAACAACTTTGTAAAGAGCTTAGACAAATTGTGGGACAGATACAAAATTAAATGATCAGTGGCTCGATTCTGTACTACTATCGACTACCGACTGTCATCGAGAAATTTTGTATGAAAATCTGATCAGCGCATCTGACGGGTGTCGTAGGAAATAGTTTGGCAGTACATTCTAAATGTCAAAATGTCGATAGCTAGCCGGTTGTCGGTAGTCGATAGTGGTAGAGAATCGAGGTACAGGTCGTATAGGTCTCCGCAGATTGCGGTGCTCTGTTTGATACAGCTACTTTATTTTGGAAATAAACAGAATTATTCACTATAATAAAAAAAAATCGTGCATGCTAAGGCTTTCTAGTTGTTACTATAACATTCTGTTGCTAAGTAAGAAGAAGGCCATTAATAAAATAGTAATTTAAGCCACTGCTGTATTAATATTTGTGATAATCCACCTCTGAAGGTTGAATTGAAAATTGAGAGTCAAATTTTCATGAAAAAAAAGCGGTTTCGGGGTCAGACATTGGGAGTAAACAGAACCAACCTGAAGCATGTATAAATAAATGCTTCACATTTTTCACGACATTGAGTATAAATTTGCAAAAATTTTCGACAGCCAACGATTACATTTGTATGAATATAGTCACCATGTGGAATTCATCTTTTGTGTTACATAAATGCCTTGAAGATTTTTAACGAGTTTTTTAGACTAGTTTTGACCCGCGATTTCGTCTGTATGGAAACATTTTCCTAAACAAAAAGTATTCTATGCATTAATCCAGGTTATGAACTACTCGTGTGTTAAATTCCATTCAATTCTATTCAACAGTTTTTGAGTAAAACAGTTCTAAACTTCCAAATTTTCGCGTTTATATTATTTGTAATATATCTTTGGCAAAACTTTCCTTAGACGTTATATATCGTATGAAAGAGTAACTGAATAACTGAAACCTTGAAAGCTCAGCCAATCATTATCTTTACGATAACGTAAGTAAACTCGATAGGCTACAGTGCTAATATTATGCGTTCTTCAATGTCTGTTTATATATGCTTTCTGTTATCGGAAACTGCTTGAACGATTATATCGCTTCCATATTTGGGACATTTTTTACTTAATACAACTAACGGGTTTCTCAATTCATCAAATGCAATGAGATGCAGTGTTAATGCAAAAAAGTAGGTGTTAAAACTGCAGAAATTGACGTTGAAATATTATATTTGAAGCTGTAATTATATAGGATTAAAATATATACGTGTTAAATTAATGGTCTGCAGAATTCTAGATTTGATCGAAAAATCGTGATACGAGAACTAATAAAAATTATTAAGCACGTTCCTCTCAATGTTTTCTTGGAAATCGATATTGTAGAATTTCGAGCGATTCCGGGTGGCAACCGTAGTTATGTAATAAGTACCAGAGGGTCCGGTATTGGCCTTGTTCATATCATTCGGGTCAATTGTTATCGAGAACTAACAAACTTACTACGGAATTAATATAACTAAAGGGAATTTCCGAAATGTGACTAATTTCTTGATAAAAAAAACCAAAACAAGAATGTAATAAACAAAAATTCTTACAAGATTTAATAATTTTTATTGAACAAAAAAACCGAATCAGAGATTATTATCGTCCCGGAAAACGCAATACTAAATTCATTAAGCACGGTATAATTGCATTATTAAATAATAACATAGACCAGTGTACATCAACCTTTAGAATAGCCTTGGTTATGAATAAGGCGCATCCTCACTATGCTTTCGTTATTATAATGCCAATAGGAAGTTGGTCAAAGCAAAAAATTAAGCAAAAAGTCTATTAATCTATGATTTTTCCGTCAAAATTATTAATTATGATGATATTTGTGTGCAATTACGTGTATTTTGTTATTAGTTTTTTTGTAACAAATTGAAGAATTAATTTTGTTACATTCAATTGAATAAGAATTATACGTTTATAACGAAATTAATGAGAATCGATGACTCACACATTTTTGTACTATTCTTCGCAGAAACGAATAAATAAGTACGATCGTTATCAGATTCAGAAACTTATAGTGTCTTATAATTATTTATTCAAAGTAGAAAACGACATCAAATTGTTAAAAAAATAATTAAATAGAAAAAGAAAATCTAAAAAAAGATTATCTATTATTTCGAAAAGCGTCAACAATTAAGTTTATGTAATTTTATACCACTATAAAATGTAAAATTATTTGTTTATTCTTGTGAAAATAGAATTAGGATCTTTTTTCTTAGAAATTATTATAAATTCGTGTGTGTGTCGCCGGAAATTTCCTTTTCAGCGAATAAAACAAATCTTTGTTTGATTTTTATCATGGAAGGCATTCGGAGGTCAGATATCAGAGTATTGACGAAACAAGGAAATGATAAGAATGGCTATATAAACATTATATAAGTATATAAGTACCTATTGATAGATACCGGGTATGACCATCTCCTCAATACCTATACTTGAATCTCATATTTACATATGTAAGTGTCCAATCCAAGCTATTGAAATACGCGGCCATATTTGGTGGAACTTATTATGAGATGAGCTAATTTTTCGGATTTTTTTTTAATTTTCCATTTCATATTTTTGAAAAATATGTGTTAAGTTGATTGCATTTTAATTTGTTAAAATGCTTGTTGCGATTGGCGTTTTCTGATACTTAAGCAGTTTTTAGTCTTATTAGTAACTAGCTGACCCGCGCAACTTCGCTTGCGTCACCTAAGAGAATGGGTCAAAATTTTCCCCGTTTTTGTAACATTTTTCGTTGCTACTCCGCTCCTAATGACCGTAGCGTGATGTTATATAGCCTATAGCCTTCCTCGATAAATGGGCTATCTAACACTGAAAGAATTTTTTAAATCGGACCAGTAGTTCCTGAGATTAGCGCGTTCAAACAAACAAACAAACAAACAAATAAACAAACTCTTCAGCTTTATAATATTATATAGTATATATAGTATATAATATTAGTATAGATATAGTATAGATGTGTAAAAAAATCACACATTTAAAAATTATATGTATACCGAATAAATATGTTAGTTTTGTAATTATTGGATAGAATTTAACTTCTTAAAACTATTAGCATAAATTTTGCGCATTTTATTACTTGAGTAGAATTTTTCAATCTTATAGTAATGATTATAACATCGTCGAATCACGAATTTAAGAACTTAATAGTCTATATAGCTTCAACAAAAGGATTATAATGGGTCTCATCTTAGGATTAATGGCTTCGGACGCGGAACCATTGCATCGTGATGAAGTAATGAACGAACAATGCCTCGAATCAACTGACGTCAAGCCGATGAAGACTTCCGAAATATTCAAGGCGTTTGCATCGCTTCTGCTTGTTTAAATTACACTTCAAATAGACCAACGCTAATTCTAATTTGATGATCATTCTTAGTAGTAAAATACATTAGATTTTTTATTTTATTTGAATAAGAATATCTAACCTTTTCCTCCTGGATTGATTGTCCTCCGTTCTCAGATAGTGGTGTCGATGGCGCACTGTATCCTTTGGGTCCGTCGTCATGAGGTGTCAGCTGTCTCTGTGCTTCGTTCTCTTGATCGTTCTGCGATCTCATGTCTTGTAAACCACTCTTGAACTCCGATAGTCTCAACACGGACGGCTTTATCTCCGGCATCTCGTCCGGATGCTCGTATCTTCTCAGGTCAGCTAGATTCGTTGCTAAATGCCTGTGATGGTCTAAAGGCGGAGGCACTCCTATTGATCTTAAGTGCTCTATACTTCTATGTATATGAGAAAAATTGTCTACTGGAATTTCCGCCATTAAAGGCGAATTGTGATAATCTAAGCCACCTCCATCGGGCCTGTAATCGATTGTCCTACCTTCCATCATCTTGGCTACTATAATTATTATGCTATCTAATTTGTATAAACTGTCTCGTGTTTTTGGCACTTATAAAAATACGTGTCTTATGTTTCCTTTGATATTAATGTCATGGAATATTTCCGAGATCCTCCGTTTTCATTGGGCTGCAAAAATAATATTTCTTCTGTAGTTCAAATTTTTTGATTGAAGTCCAAAATGTTGCATAGTCGCGAAAAAAGTATTTGAAAAATCGATTTGTGTAACAAAGTCGTTTGTCTGTTTATTATAGATTTGACGTGTAAAAAAAGATGGCAGTTTTTTTGCTAGCAGGTGACGAGTTGGCGCGTAGGTTGTGTCAATGATCTAGCCCGTAGCCCACATGCCGCAACGAATAAGGCTTCTATAATCACATTGTACAGACGTGCCTACAACATGTGCGCGCTCTTAATGATGATTTTTATCTCCGCACAGTAATTTCAGTTTGTTTGATGTCGGAGCTGTTTCCAGAAAATATTCGGATACATTGTTTTAGTTTCAATCATAATTTTGCATATTTGAATAGTTAATTAAAAGATTTTTGCTTTGTTGTTTATTAAAGTTTGACTAATTTTTAAATTATGTTTTATAGATGTTTAATAATTTAAAACTATTGTTGGTTTAGTAAGATTTTGTGAATAAAACTGCTTCTATTATTATATTATGTCATCGTCTGTACACCTAGAGCCCAACATACACGGCTGTCAAAGCTGTAATTGCGGGTAAATAAAACAACACAAGTTTGCGGTTACGTCGTACATCTATCATAGTAAAATCACCCTTATTGACTTACAGAAAGGTTCTTTTTCGTTGATTTTCGCGTGTAATGTCTGGGGCACTTGATGATGTGTATAGAAGGCCTCACGGTTGATCGGGTCCAAGATTTGTATTACTAGTTCGGACCAGGGAAGTGGTTTGAAACGAGTAATTAGGTTTTTGTTAACTTTTATTTCGTTATGATAAGATACTGTTGCAAGTAGCCTTTAAATTTTGAGTACTGATTTTGTAGTCAAATCTAATGCAGGAAATGATTTTTATTTTATTTTTTTGAGCGATTTAGAAATTGGCTTTAGACATTTTAACTACCTACTTAACTATACTTTGAACAACACTTAAAATTAAATTATCTTTTACAAAACTTGTACTATAATAGTAAAAAGTAATAAAGAATCAATAACACCCTATACATCATTTGTCGTTTAACATTTTTTAGTCGTATCAAGTACATTTTTTACTTAGTTGACAAGTTTTTTTACACAATTTGTTCGTAAATGTGCGTTTACTGGGCAGGGGCCGTTACTAGAGATTTCGGAGTTACTGAAGCATGAGATACAAGGTTGTTTAACAAGAAATACTTATCTCAGATAAAGCAGTTTTCTAATAATTAAATTGTGTAAAAAATATTGACAAGTTGACTCACTGTGCGTAGATTGCAGAATTAAACTGGTTTAAATTTAAATATCGTTTTGCATTTCCATTTTTGGTATTATATTATTGATTTTGATTTTATAAGTGACTTTAAATTGTAGATTTGTATTTTATAGATTTTCGAATATTTTATTTTTTTACTAAATTTTTTTATATATTTTTTTGTTAAATTAGCTGAATTATTTTAAAAATTAATAACAAGTCTATTATTACTTTTTTGAATTATCTGTACGCAGAAAAAAAAAATATTAAAAAAATATATTTTTTAAACTTTACATAATTTTTAGAGAAACGACAGCAACATTTTGAACTTCGTGTTCGCAATAAAATATAAATAAAAAAAATTGGAAGCAGGCCGGCTATTTATTTACCAGTTCACAAACTTTAACAATATTGACAAACTTGTGTTTTCAAACAAAGAAACAGAAACAAGCAACAGATCGCAAATCAAGTTAATTTGAAAATAACGTCACGGTAGAGTGTCCAAAAATATTTCCGTATTTATAGTCCGGGCATTATTCAAGGTCGCCTTTGACAGACGGCGACCGCCCGACTCACAATTACAACATACACCTCAGCCGGGAGGGATCTTACGTAAAAACTTCTCCCCTCGCAGGGAGATCACTCCCTCACCCTCCCTCAACGGGAGGAACAACCGACCTGCTTCCACATTAATTAAGAAAAAAAATTACCTGTCACTATCCAAAAATCTTCACAATCACCAACTATATCACCATATTAAATCACAGTTTGTTCCTATCTAAATGTCACTAAAAATATATCACATAATAAAGGTAACACTAATGTCACAACACGTCCGAAAGGCAACAGTCCAAGGCTTTATCGCCAAAATTACTCAAAAAATCCACGTGCTCCTTGCAAATAAACATTTAAAAAATGCCGGCGATTGAAAAAAACACAGAGCCGTGCTCTTGACCCTGCGGTAAAATTATGAATGCCGGGCGTCGTTACTAGGATCCAAATTACCAGATTTTTTGTGCTCAATATTTTAGTGTGCTATATAAATTATTATAGTTATGGGTTATCCACACGTGATGGAGCTTTCCGTCCCTCTCGCACTAGGCGATTCGCGCGTGCACCGGCCTGCAGTAGCGCGAGTGTGAGGACTCCTCAAGACGACATGTGGTCGTACAAAAAGCCGGCCTCTCCAGACGCAATGTTGCTCAGATAAAGTAGTAGGAGCCACCACCGGCCACTCGCATCACAAAAATGCAATACAAAACGCCCGCTCGTCCGCCTTTAGACCGACGCGGCAAAAACGAGACTGAAATTCAGATCTATAGTAGAAAAAGTGAACTACACCGCGCGAGGGGTACACTAACACATAAAAATGAAAAAAATCACACGGACGCTAACATCGACAGCGGAGCTTAAAAAATCGGAGTGGGGATTAGTCAGTACTCGTCTGTTGCCTACTGCCGTCTCGCTCGCACGGCGTGAGGCCGCACTCACACACCCAAGCGGTGGTTAAGCGAAAAAAATGTGTACACATTTTTTTATTATTCACGATTTTTATGTGTGTAAGTGGGCTCGGTGCGAAGGGGATGGCATGCGGCGGGCGCCGTACAGCCTCCGTAGCGGGAACGAGATGGCGCGCGTCGCCACGTGCTCGTCCCTTGGTATTAAATAATAATTAAAATGGCTACAAGACCGGCGATACGAGATACTGTTCGGTAGACGATTTTTTGGACGAGCTTTTGCCTTTTTTGCCGAGCTTTTTTGCGGAATTGACGAAAACGAGGTAAGGAGCGTTAGACGCGTGGCTCATAGAGAAAAAACCGCGGGCCGATTGACACATAATAAACGAAATACGCGCAGAAAAAGTCGCGCCGGGGAAAAAAACCAAGGACGCCGCGCGCGAAAAAGAAGTTATTGATTAAAACAGGGCTGTCATTGACCAGACGTAAATGAGGGTGGTTAATTGTATGCAGCAGTGGATCCGGCAGGAATCGATTACTCAACTCGAAGAAAGAAAGAATTTAAAATTGAAAACAGCGGCTGTGTAAACACGGTGGAAGCTCATAATGAATTTGAAGATTTAGACAAAAGTAATGAGAACTTTGCTGAAGGTAGTTTGGAGTTTGTGTACGGGACTGTCGATGGCGTGTCGTCAGTTATAGAATGTACAGGTGAAAACAAAATGTCATCAAAATAGGCAAGCGACCTGTTGCAGCTATTATTTTCGTTTCTCTCTCAATTTATATTTTTAGAACATTTTTATTTGCGTACAGTTTTGGTGGTATTTTTTTAATCGAGGTGTATTTGATTGAATAAAATGTTGAATGTTCGTACTGGACAATGGGGTGTCAGTTGACCATCAAAATAAGGGGTGGATGGTATAGAAATGAGTATGACCATTCTTATGGTAATGATATGCATGTTGTAATTACTCATGCGCGATGTTGGTATAAAATTATGAGCAGATGCATCGATGAATGAACCAAACAGATTTACTTCGAGATACAGATCAAATAAAATATTGGACCAATGGTTTTATAACAAGTAATATCGTGTAAAATACGCAATATTGATATGAGAATAAATCCACGGTCCATCTTAGTCTAAGATATGATCATAGTTGCGTCTTCTGACTCCAGTTATAACATCTAAAAGAAAAAATACACGTTTTATTTTAAAAATTAAGGCTAAAGTTGCAACTAGTACTTCCTCAACTAATTTAAAACTTACGAAACATTTATCTAGAACATAGGAGCCCTAAGTACAAAAATATATCATACTTGAAAGACGCAAAACGCAGGCACTCAGTTAACAAACAAATT
Organism: Anticarsia gemmatalis; assembly: GCF_050436995.1. NCBI lineage: Eukaryota > Metazoa > Arthropoda > Insecta > Lepidoptera > Erebidae > Anticarsia > Anticarsia gemmatalis. The sequence continues at coordinate 2,147,509 of NC_134769.1, forward strand.
ATCAATAAAATGTAGTTAGGGTTTTAGGTGTCATTAATTTACATAAAAAATACACACAAAATATTAAAAAAAGTGTAATCGAACAAAATGTTCCAGTATGTTATTCAATTTGATGGATAATCATCATTTAATAAATAAAATAACTAACACAGAAATAAATAAATAAGAAATTAATTAAAATTCGTGATATGATTAATGTAGCATGCCAAATAGTCATCTAGTCGTTTTGGTTTTATTTTTTGAATATTAATCAGACTGATAACTGACAAGTACGCTAGTAGATTTAATATTCGTACTCTTGCGCATTAATATAAACATATCTGGTAATCATGGTCGTGTCATGGCCAAGATCGCACATAGATGTGGTCCTTTATTTATTACTTTTTCTTAATTACCCATTTCTGTCCCACTGCAGGGCAAGGGTCTCCTCCCAAAAGAGGGGGAAGGGTTAGGCCTTGAGTCCACCACGCTGGCCAAGTGAGGGTTGGGGACTTTGCATGCCCTCAATAAATGTACCTATTAAACAAATTTTGGACAAGCAAGGTTTCCTCACGATGTTTTCCTTTGCCGCAAGTATAATTATTTCTGATCAGTTGTTTTTACGAGATTAAGTACCAACCAAGATTTTCTATTCAAAGTAATCAATTGGTCTAGTTTGCTTCAAAACTTGCTAAATTCCAAAAAAATAAGATGTCAGTGTCTAACACTATTTGGATATAATGTAATCTATCACATAGATAATCTCGTAGGAATTTTGAAAAAGTATCTTAACACTACTGATTACAAATAAATCAATTGTTCTTTGGTACACAAAAGCAATACGGGTGAAGCCGCGAACAAAAGCCAGTCCAATAAAACCAGCGATTTACTTGACGAAAATCTTTTATAGATAGATAATCCCGTATTAAAGATAAGTAACTCACTTATTAAATAGAAATAATACGTTTATTACTAGACACAATAAAATAAAAAACAAAAGAAACAAATAAAATGATTTTACACAAACGTCGGCTTCAGACTACTTTGAACGGCTTTTTTAAACTTTGGAAACAAAGAAGTGACAAAAAGGCAAAGTTTTATCACTTTACGACAGTTTCAGTTTAATTACTTGCTGTTAAAGTTAACTTTTGTTTTTTAAACTTTCGATTTTTAAGGGTTTTTATTATTTTTAACAAAGTTATGACGAAGTGTGACGTAGTTAAAGGAGCAAATGTTTTTTTTATCATTGCTAAAAATGTGACAAGATACATTCTTGAATAGAAAAGGACTCCAGATAGAATAAAATATGATTTTTGAAATCATTATTGTGTCACTGCTAAGAAGAGAACTAAAAGCTATAAGAGAAATAAGAACTTGGGAAATTGAGTCCACCACCAAGTACGGGAAAGAAATTTCAAATTAAGTTTAAATCTTTTCATTTCGAAAATAAAATAAACAAGACATATTACAGATCAAAACTTAGCACGTTTTAATTCATCAACAAATGGAGAAAAGACAAAAAAAAGTTGTAGATATTAATTTTATTATACCTCAACTTTTTCTCTTACAACTTTTTTGTCATTATTTATTCGTCACCAATTTTTTCAAAAACACTCTCACTTTCAATCTTAGCCTGTTTTTACAATTCCTATTACACTATGTCCTTTTTTAAGATTGCCTTATTCTTATGCATTACATTTTTTCGTTTCAAAGGGTTTCAATTGTGAATAGGACTTTTTTTTTCAAAATCACCTGTACTGGGGCACGGAAGGAAGTCGATTCGATTTTTTTTATATTTTTGGTTCAAATGTTTTCAGGTGGTTGACAAGTGTTGTTTATTGTTATTGAAATATGTTTTGATTTTATTTTAATTTTGTTGATTGAGGGTGCGTGGGACTCCCAACTCAGATAGTCGTGAGCTTTTAATTCACTCTTTAGTATGAATGAGAATAGTTTTAATAAGTTTCGTGAAAAAATGATTTTGTTCTGTCGTGTATTTAAAAGATTCCAGTCTCTGTGGAAACAGTAGACCGAAAATTGGTCTTTGTTTTGGACTGTCCAGGATAGAATGAGATTATAGAAAATTGTGATTGGACGTAAATTAAATGAATGTAGGTATGTATATTTTATTTTACATACATTGAAAGTTGTATATAAGACCTACATTGTAACACATTAATCTTCATAGAAAACCATTCTAACATTTTAAGATATTTCTACAAATTGTAATAATGTACAACTAATCATCGCGTTAACGTCAATTAGAACTATAATTACTATTTTGATAGATATTCTTTAAATTTTGAGTTGGGTCAAACTTTGACGTTTGAAATGCTTAATATTTTTGAATAGTTTTGAACATGGTTTTTTTGCTGAAGTGATTAACTTCAAGTCATAGTAACCTCCTTATTTGGCCTGAAGTTTGGTGGGATTTAGAAAGGAATATTATTAGATGGTTAATGAAAAACACGTGTAAACTATCTATAGGCTGACAACTTCGTAGAGAGTCTTGTATGCATGGTTTGTGGCTAGCAGGTGAATATTATATTCAGAATTGAGGCATCAGTGACCAGGCTTATGCAGCTGACGGTGGCCTGTTTAATACAGCTACTGTATTTTGAAAATACACAGACTATACAAAAATAATATAGATAAATTGTGCATACTAGGGCTCTCTACTAACTTGTCGGACTGTAGTGATTATCTAGGACGATATTTTGTTCTATGATTCGGTCTGAATGATCAGTACGATGGCATACTATGCAAGCTCAATCTCATAGTTTATTCTGTTTTTGTAAGCCGTTGCTGTTGTATATTCTTTTGGTAAACTTATTATAACTTACTTTCTTGCATCGAATCTTCAGTTAAATCAAATGAAAATGCCATGGCCCCTATGTGTAAAGAATAATAAAATATACTATGCTAATAAAACCATAAAATTGGACGGATTATTGCCACTCAGATCTGATTTTAACAAGTACCCCAAAGTTCCGCAAAAATAACTTTATATTGACCCTAAAGATTTCAAAGACCTTAAGGTCCAAACCATAAATACAAAAGTCCAAGCAAACACTATCATAAATAAAGAAACAAGAGCTACAAACTTGTATGCAGCTAATTTCTTACACGTACCTACATCATGGAACCTGTATTTTTGGGGAACAGCCATTTTGATCTACTCAATCTATAGCTCATCACTATAATGATCACATTACTCAAAACACTACAACTGGTAACTCAAAAACCACAACCATTGCTGGCTTTGATCTAAATAAAGAATTCAAAGCTAAAATAAAAAGAGCAATGGATGGTGTTCAATACGGTGAGCTCGGGGAAGTGGAATACATACAAGGTGTCTTGGTAGACAGAGTTGTTCGTGCAACTGCCCTGTCATTCATCACGCAAATGTTTGGAACCGGATTCAAGACGGGTTTTGAGACTAATATCGATTTTTTTTAATGTATCTTCATTACTTCGTAGGAATGAAGTCAGTACTATTAATAAAATTGTTTGAAAATTTTAATGAAAGGAACGGTAATGAGGTGTAGGATAAAAAATATGTAGGTACGAAGCTTTTAATGTCTGAAGAAGATTAATATTAGATTATGTTCTGGTAAGTTCTTGTGGATTTACAAAACGGCTGACTATTAAAATTATTATAAACAATTAAGAACGTTTAAGCCTGCTTACAAAACAAATGAAAGAAAAACATAATTTCACCGATATTCTAAGTTTCAGAAGACGTGTTTTAGAGAAGTCTTTATGACTGCAATAGTGACTATGTAGGTATAAGAGCATCACGATTTGGATGAATGTTATTCTATTGCGTTTTAAACAACTTACAAACAAATAAGTGTGATGTTTTATTGTCTTCATAATAAACAACACAATTGGTAAAAATATTTAGTAAGACTACCATGCCTCCTTGTGTTGTGCCGACTTTAATAAAATATTAGAAATAGGTTAACGATCTTCCAATAAAATAAACATGAATGGAGCCGACAGAAGGACCCTTTGCAACAAAAATAAAACAAATCCTAATGCAACTACTGGATTGAGGCAATAAAAAGTAATAAAAATCTAAAAAGGAAGCCGATTTTTTACAACTTTTTCTATTTTTAAAAAGCGAAACTTTCACTTTTTGATTGTACTTTTTAAAGACAAAGTCTTTTTGGCTACTGAAAAAGTTGGTTAAAATAAACGAAAGGGTGGCTATAGACCAATATTAGAAAACAAACAAAAGTTAAGGGTAGTTTAGTAAAAACTATATTTTGATGCACCTGGTTTTGTTTTTTTTAGAATCTAATGTTTATTATAATCAAATAAGTTCCTCTTCCGACAGGAAGATGGGCGCCGTGGTTTTTTTCAAGATTTTATATAAAAAGTCACGCCATAATATCACCTTTATTGTCTTAGAAATAAGGGTCATTATGATGATTCGTCAGTTTTTTCTAAAGATTGCTGTTTTATTGTGGCAATGTGTTCGTATAGACATTTTTTTCTAGGTTTGTTTTATAGATTGTTTTATGCAGATGTCTGATGAATATTGATATAAAAGATTTTTTTTAAGTCTTTGCTGGTTGAGTTTCACTTAAGTGTAAGGTACATTTCGAAAGTGTCGGCTTTTTTGGCTTCATTATAAAAATGATTCTGCCAACCACTTCTTTAACTTACATGAGTGAATTATTAATGGTAATATACCTAATGGTAACTTAGAACATGATTTACAAAAAAAACATTCCTTTCGGTTATTGTTGCGCTGTACATGATTATGTATACTATTTTCCATGTGTTTACAATTCTAGAATTAAAATTTTAAATTAAATATACGCCGCTACTTCATTAGAAATTTCGAAAAAAATATTTTAATTGTAAATTAATATTACCTTACGTTCTCTTCTAGTCGGTAAACAATACTTTTTCAACTACGAAAGATGGACCAACTTAAACCATATTTTAAGCATATTATTGCTGACAAGTCATCTAAATCTAACTGTACCTTTAACTAGGATCTCGGCAAATGGTCATATTCAATTAACAGTATCTTCATAATATTTGAAATCTTGGCGTAAATCTAAGACAGCATCCGCAGACCATCCATCGCGCCGCTTGACGCCAACACCATCCTTTGTATCTCAAACACGACCCTTATTTTTTCTATCATCCCTCAGAATGTTCAAATTTCTTTACCTGCTACTAACGTTTGCATACAACCCAACCTATATCTCCAAAACTTGCCATTGTAATCCCCACTTTATGAACTTAACGTTGAGTTTAAATTGTATTGTTAGTTTAGGGTCTTACGTCGTTTGTATTCAGAACGTCATCTGCAACATCTTGAATAGCATCCCCTAAGACTTAATGACTTACTGCATCGTAATTAGATATGCCATTCTCATCATTATCACAAACACAAAAGGTTGCCTTTCCTTTAAATATTCAGAATTTTTAATCATTAGTTTAGTGGAATTTCGCTACGGCATAGAAAATGTGCGTTTCCCTTATTTCGGAATTTATTGGTATTACTGCATCCCGTCGCGAGGCATAGTTTTAAAGATTTTAAAACTTTACAAAAGGAATGGACAACAGATGTCTGAAGATTAAAATTTATGCATATTCACTTAGTTTGAGTTGGCATCTTTAAGTGGACTTTGGCCTAACGTCTGTGGTATTATTTCATTTTGGGAATTTGCATTCATGGCGTCTTATCCGGTAATATTATGCCGTCACATGATTGACGTTTGGCATTGAACCCTGATGATGTTTCTAACAGAAACACTGATATTAATTTCTATACTAACACATTAGTGAATTTAGAAGCCGGTCATGGTCAAGCCATAGAATCTTACAAGCCCGTCGTTGAGTAATTCTAGAAGCACTCACTCCTGCTTCCCAACAAAGAAAACATAAAGTGTGCCAAATCTATATTTTTGAGATAACAATGCTCAATCAAAAGCAATAAAACTGCTGAAAGAAGCATGACAGAATAAAAAAGCGCATTGCACGCATCGTGGGACCATTTTTTTTTGTAAAAAAATCTACTTTTAGGCACAAAAGATGCAGTTCTTTGTCAAAATTCAGGTGGCATGTATTGAATAGATGAATTTTGGTGTAAAATCTCTTGATGTATTCGTAGGGCTTCAAATAAATTATAATAATGTAGACAATTGTGATATTTTTGTCAATTTCTTCCCGATTGGCGATGTTTTAATATTCATTGTGACGTGACATGAAGGCATTATTGTTTAAAATAGCGATGTCGAGACGTGACGTGCAAGTTATGGCGACAATACTTACTATTTTGCTACGATGGTATTATCGTTGATTTTTTATTTTGATTTAAAAATTAGTTTTATTTAATTGATCTTCTTTATAAGAAAAAGAAAGAAAATATCACACATTGAGAAGTTGCTTGTCCTATCTATACTTTCTGGTTGCTCTGGTAGCTCTTTCATTAGTTTACTAAACCAAGTCTCAATCTCTCTGTTAAGAGAAGAGATAGATAGATATCTTTCTACTTCCTTAGCTAAGTGTGAGTTTGAAAACTACACGATATCTAAAAGATCATACATAAGTTTATCATCTACACAAATATCAATAAATAACCTTTCCAACTTTAATAACTTCAATAACAATCTTTAAAACCTCAACCACAACAATTTTAATACGTCCGTACCATTTACATTAACCAAATAAATTGGTATATACTTAAAATGTAATGAACATGAAAACCATTATGTACTTGCCGTACGTAGCAACAAAAAACTTGGGTGATTCAATAAGTAGAGACATTTCAAGGTCAACAAGGTTTGGCTGCTAACTTGTAATTTATAAGACCACTGGACTGTAGGGACGTAGGTAAATATAGTCTGGCAACTTTGTACAGAGCCTTGGCAGGCTCGATCTGTTAGGGTTCCGTACCTAAAAGGTAAAAACACTATTACTAAGCTTCCGCTGCCTGTCCGTCCGTCCCGTCTGTCACTAGTACTAGCCAGGAGGAAATTGTAATTTTCACAAATTATGTAAAACAACTAAAAATTTAAAATATTTCAATAAGTCCCCATACGTGTTTTTTTCTTAATAACAATGATTGCTTCTTAGTATTTCTAAAATAAAGTACGTGTATTATACCTAAACAAAAACACGGTGAAATAAGATCAACGGCCAATGATGATCTAAATGTGCCTCCGCTAGACGCGAAGCTTGCACAGAAGGCTCTATACCAAGTTGTTGGACTATACAACTATTCGTTAGGCATGATATAATCAACAGCGAAGTGGCTGGTAGATAATGATGATGACTACGGATAGATCGGTTAGACAACGATTTTTGTAACGTGTAATTATTCATTTGTGTGAGTAACTTAGGGCTCAGATAGGGAGCTATTTTGGACCATTATTGGCATCTGAGTAGATATTGAGAAACTATCGATTTTATTGGCAAATGAGTAGGTTTAGACAACTTTTAAGGGGGCTATTTGGTACCTCTATAGACTTTCGACAACCAAGCAAAGGTATTTTGTATGAAAACTCATTCGAAAGAGCTATTTTCTTCAAATCATTTAGCAGGCAGCGCTGTCTTTGGTAATGGCTGTAAAAATTGTGGTATAGGTTAGGTCATAGTTTTAAAAGATTGAGAAGAATGGTGATCAGAAGAAATCTTTGCTAAGCAGAGTATTATAGCAGTAACAATAATAGAATAGTTGAATCTATGATAAGAAGAATAAAAACCTACAATAAAGTAGATTAGTTTGGTGGAGATTTCTTTGTGTGGTTTGCATAAGCTGAAGCTTTAGTGATATTTGATTGCACTCTGGGTTTTGTATGCCCAAGATGGTTCAGAAGAAAACTTTTAAATTTTCAAATATCTTTATACTATAAACTACGTTTGTTTGTGCATATTTTAAAAGCCTTCAGAAATACATAGAATGTTCTATCAACGTTTTCAAATATATTCAGAAGGTATTCGTTATAAACAAAATTATTAATATCATTAACAAAATGCATATTTTTCAAATTAAACTCGAAAACAAGATTAAAATCATTACGTAGTTTAATATAATAGTTCCTTGTTTGTTAGTTAATTTGAAATTTAACTAAATATTTAAATTATTATGCAGTTTCTATTCAAATTTAACTGAAAAATAACTAGTCAAATATAATTAAGTAGTCCTTGTCGCTCTAATGGATCGCTGGTTAACGATGGCCGTGAATTCGACTCTCGGGTCACGCAAGTCAAGGATGCTGACTACTGTTGCTAATCTTAAATATTATTTTTCTCGTAATGTTATATTATTATTGTACGCGTATAACGTACCATTGGAAAGATATTGCGTTGAGATAGAACTAGCTGTAATAGCTAAAATAAGTTCAGAGGAAACTTCGATACTTGGCACTATACATTACATATTAGGTCGGGGAAAAAGTCTTTTCGCATTATAGTATGTATGAACTTCTAATAAAATCTTTTCTCTACACAAAAAATCTCCATATTTGGGTACCTCACGAGCTCACTGAAAGAAATCTAATGAACCGTATACTCATTTGTGATTCTTGAAGCCAAAGAGATTATATTATTATATAATAATATATATACGTAAAATCACGCCTTGTTCCCATAGGGGTAGGCAGAGGACCAATGGACACCATCAATCAGATTATTATTTCCTAAATACATAAGGAAAATCGTGACAAAAATCCTTGCGAATATTTGCAAATTTACGTGTGTATTGTATGAAACATTTTTGTAAAATATTTATGACTAGTTGCAAATAATTTAGTCTCAATTTAACTGGTAGAGATGTATAATATTTATGTATTTATCTAGGTAAATTGGTAAGTAAAGTTATCAGTATTATTTAGTTTTGAAACTATTAACTATGAAAAGAAACGTTGTTAATACTTGGCCAGCATACTTTCGCTAAAACTTAACTTTTAGCATCTACTTTAGTACTAGCTCTTCCATTTTTTTAACTAGTCTTGATTGTATGTTTATTTGTTGTTTAATCTTCTCTTACATCAAAGCTGCTAAACTGATTTGGATAACATTTAGCAAAGGTAGTAGAATACATTCTAAGGGAGTACATAGTCTACTATTTTAGCAAGTAGCCTAAAAACCATAGAATGCCTCTGGGGCGTAGTGGTTTAGGACGCCCCCGCTACCATTGCGATTTTGGGGTTCGATTCCCACTCGGAACAATTATTTGAGGATCGCACAAATTTTAATAATTGTTTCGAGTCTGGTTGTACTTTGTGTCCGTTGTTTGTATATTTGAAAAATTCCCCACTACACAAGAGCAATTCTTAGTGCGGGAGTTGTCTTTTATAAAAAAATATATATCAGCTTATATTAATAGTGAATCTATATAAATAGCATCAATATAATATATGTATATAGAGTGTAACAACTAGTTACGTGTACAGTGTCGAGTGTTGACCGTGACTTTCATATGAACCACCAAAACTAATTGTGTGTGTGCGTGACTGTGTGTGTGTTGATTGGTATTACCAGGCACATTACATGTATTACGATATTTAGTTTATGAGAAGATGCTTTGAGTAGAAGATGAATTTAAGTAGCCTTTCTTACTTCAAGATGTCTATCATTTCTTGAAATGTTGTCTAAAGCGGTTTAACTATGTTTGCGTGAAAGAAGAACAAATATACACGCGTCATATTTAGTATATTATAAAGTATGGATTAAAATTTCATTCAAAATTAAAATTGAATTATTCTCAAAAGAAGTTTGTAAGGATTATAGCTAGTGGTGTTCTAAACTCTCTGTTTTTCCCAATGTCTTTACTGTTCCTAAGGCATTTTATGTATTCTGAAAAGGAAAAGGTAAGGATTGTAACAGCGTTCTATAGTACTTACCTCCATAATCTTTCTGACCTTTAAGCACCATTTTATGTACTCTGAAAAGCTCTAAGCAAGTTGCTTTATAGTAAATAACTTTACTATTGTAAACTTACATCAGTTTCAAATACATACATACATTAAATCTATCTTCCCATAGGGGTAAGCGATGTATCCCTTAGTATCAAATAAAACATAATATTTTTGATTTTGCTACAAGACAACATACATATTTCTTTCCATTCACATCACGTTCATCGTATCGTGAGCCGCGTTACATGAGTTTTTGTGTGTGTACCGCGGAACACTTGACAATGAAACTGAGTATTATACAACCACTCTTATACAATCAAAACAAACCGTCTGTTTGTACATGGTATACGTTGCTATGGTACTAGACCTTATTCGAAGAGTCTAGTTGCTAGTTTGTCTGTACACTTATTTGGTACACGTTGCTATGGTACTAGACCTTATTCAAAGAGACCTGGTAAAGGACCATGTTGCTAGTCTGTCTGTACACTTATTTATACGTTGCTATGGTACTAGACCTTAATCCGAAATATAATATAAGATAGATATTATAATAGAAATGTAGGTTTAAAAACAGCTAGATTATTTTAAAAAATGTGTTTATTGAAAAAAAACTTTTATATTACAAGTTGGAAGTATTTCAAAAAATACCTTTTGTCCATCCATGAATCGCATCTTTTATTACAGTCACATTAGTATTAGTAAAATCACCTATGAAAAAACGAGTGACATGAACGTATTTCATAAATACTTTTTTTGTAATCTTAATAAAGTTACTGTTAAAATTCTTTTAACGAAACGCGTGCTCATTGTTTTTATAACATTGTCACAAAAAACTCTTTAACATACATAACAGCTAAAGAAAAACGCACGTAAAAACTATAAACATTATAAAAACACCTTATCTAATAAACAAGTGAAATTCAGTAAAAAATAACAGCAAAAAGCCCCCTTTCACGATAGTAATACGAATTTTTTCGTTCACCAAAAATTCTTGGTTTAGATTCTGCGCGCGCGCATGTCAGGTAGATAGTTTGGGTTTGCAGGTAGAAAAAAGATTTTTGGATGAAAAAAAAAGGTTGCATTATGCGACCCACCCTCTAGCTATCCGCCTACGATTCTCACCCCATAGTTGGGTGAAATAGTTTTGATACTTAATAATCATTGCAGCTTATTTTAATATATTTCCGTTAAGTTAAATGTCGTTAGTATTCTTTACAGTGTTCAATGAAAAGATTTTTCATTTAATTTCATCATTTTAGCATGTTAATTCTGCAAGATTAGTAATAGACTTATAAATTACATAAAGTTTAGTAAAGTACCTTGTTTAGTGTACGTAATGACTCATCTAATTTTAGACTCCAAAACTTAGCTTTTGAATAACAGCTACTAAACACAGCTGAACTAAACTTCTAGCTTAGCTAAACGTCAGTTAATATGCAAGCATAAGGCACAGACTATCTAAACACTTTTTCTTAATCTATATAATTTTATTTCTAGTTACTTACTTAACTTATGTATCATTTCGTTGAAGTATCGTGCACTCATCTTTATTATAAAATTAATTAAGTGAATTTTAAGCAAGTACCAAAACCCCTACATCTTTCGGGGGTGGAAACATGCAACAATGCGAGAACGCTGCGTGCGCGCATTAACACACACACACACACATCTCACACACACACACACACATCTCACAAACTCACAAGTATCATATTACACACACAGACAGGACAGATTTATCGTTGCTACAATGTGGCGACTAGGTTTGAAGCGAAAATTTTTGAATAATACACATGTTGGGAGTTGAGAAAGATTTTAAAGGAGCTTCGCGTCAAGATAAGAGTATTTGGGTGGTATTTTTGCCAGTTTTATGATGTCCAAGATATTGTATGAGAAGAAGAAATGATTAAGTACATTATACATACATATTTTTATATGTTTTAATGTGTTGCACTAAAGTTTAAGACAATATTGTGTCTGTGAATGTCTTAATAATACAAGTAATATTTTCACAATCTATTAAAAGTAGTCTTGGTTACCTAAGCTACCTATAGTACCCTAAATTTTGGTTTAGAGGTGTTATTACCTCTAAAGTTCTTTTTCCATTGTAATAATGACAATAGTTA